>NC_058105.1:10322500-10625000 GCF_020171115.1 Neogale vison
TCCCTCATGCCCCATTGAATTCAATCTCCCTCATTTCCAGCCCTAGGCAACCGCCAATCTACTTGATGGTACGATAGGTTAGTTTTGTTTCTTCGAGGATTTCATAGAAATGCGACTGTATAGTCTATGCTCTTTTGTGCTAGACTACTTTCAGCATGTCTTGGAGATTTATCAATGTAGTTGTGGTACCAAGAGTTGGTTCCTTTTTCTTCGGCAGTTGTGCTCACCTGTATAGAAACACCCAAATTTGTTTATATCTTCATCTGTTAATGGACCTTTGAATTGCTTCCAGGTTTGGTTATTATGGGTAAAGCTACTATAAATAAGTATTTCCAGGGCTACCTGGCTGGCTCAGTGAGTAGAGCCTACAACTTTAAATCTTGGGATTGTGAGTTTGAGCCCCCCATTAGCTGTAGAGAATACTTAAAAATAAAATCTTTTTTCTTAAAACATTTTTTTTTAAGATTTTATTTATGTATTTGACAGACAGAGATCACAAGTAAGCAGAGAGGCAGGCAGAGAGAGAGGGAAGCAGACTCCCTGCTGAGCAGAGAGCCCGATGCGGGACTCGATCCCAGGACCCTGGGATCATGACCTGAGCCGAAGGCAGAGGCTTTAACCCACTGAGCCACCCAGGTGCCCCAAATCTTTTTTTATAAAAGGAAGTATTTCCAACTCTTTCTATAGGCATATATGTATGTATATGTATACTATGCTTAATATTGACTAAAATATGAGGTAACCATTAAGGTGTGGTGAATCTGTATTATTGTTACTAATACCAGTACTGTATAACCATTAGGCACTGTTAGATATTTAGACTTCCTCCCTTTTTTTCTTATCGTAAATAAAGTGACAGTGGACGTTTTTCAGTAGAAAGCACTGTCCTCATTTGGGGTTATATTTTAAGAAGAGTCCCCCAGCGTGCCTGGGTGGCTTAGGCATCTGCCTTCAGCTCAGGTCACAAACCTGGGATTTTGGGATCTAACCCCAAGTTGGGTTCCCTGCTTGGTGGAAAGCCTGCTCCTCCCTCTCCCACGCCCCCTGCTTGTGTTCCCTCTCTCACTTTCTTTCTGTCAAGAAAGAAAAAAAATCTTAAAAAAAAAAAAAGTCCCCCAAAGGAGAATTGGAAGGGTCAATAGAAACAAAAATTATAAGGTATTTTATACAAATTGCCAAATTAATTCCTAGGAAGTTTCAACCAATTTGCATTTGCATTAACAAAATTTTAATAGCAGTGTAGAAATAGACAAGAACAAGTTCCATAGTGATGCTTGGTTGGCTCAGTCAGTTGAGCCTCTGCGTTTGGCTTAGGTCACGATCCTGGCCTCCTGGGATTGAGCCCTGCATTGGGCTTGCTGCTTAGTGGGAAGCTTGCTTCTCCCTCTCCCTCTGCCTGCTGCTTGCCCGGCTCGTGCTCTCTTTCTCTCTCTCTGCCAAATAAATAAAATCTTAACAAAGAAGAAGAAAGAAAGAAAGGGGGGATAGAGAGAAAGAAAGAAAGGAACAAAGGAAGGAAGGAAGGAGAAAGAAAAGGATAGACAATACCAACGGTTGATAAGGATGTGGAGCAGCCAGAATTCTCAGCCATAGTTTATCGGGGTATAAATTGATACAGATACTTTGGAAAGTGGTGCTTGGCAGGACCTCATAAAGGTGAACACTTAAAAAAAAAAAAAGCTGAACACTTATATACACTATAACAATGGGTACTTTTCAAAAATGAAATAAGTGAAATAAAATAAGTTCTGGTCCTCACTAAAAACATGTAGAAGAGTGCCTATAGCAGCTCCCCTTGTGATACCTCTCAAGAAATCCAGAGAAGAAAGGAGAAATCTATTGTGACGTGATCACACAACGGAATGTGTATTACACAGCAGTGAGAGAATACATGACTTAGAATTACCTACAACGAAATGGATGGATTTCACAAGCGCAGCTGAGCAAGAGTTGCCAGACTTAATAGTATGTACTCTTTCCTTCCATTTACCAAACACATACAAAGCAAATTTAACGCTGTTAGAAGGCAAGATAGTATTTTGCCTTCAGGAGGGACTGGAGTGGGTAGTGGAGTGGGTAGTGATGGGAAGTACAAAAGGAGCAGCATAGGTATGGTCATTTTGTAAAATTTTATCAATAGGTAAAATTGTGATTTTTGTCCTTTTTTTTAATGTATGGAAAATCTAGGTTTTTTTGTTTTTTTAAAGAATATAGTCTAGCTGGTGTCACATTCTTGTAGAAATGCAAAGGATGCACATGGAATGAAAGGAAAAAATAACTCTACCATATGTAAACTTCCTATTCCCCCCTGTATTAGCACAGCCTAACTATGGGAGAAGGATGGGCAGAATATTCCTTGAGATCCCACATACTTACACTACAGGTCCTCACTTAAATGCAGTATTTCTGTTTCTTTCCATATAGTATTAAATGCATACTTGTCTGTAGAGCAGCTCTATTGATTTCCAGACAAACATTCTAAACCCCATCTCCTACTATGCCGATCTTAATTTCTCTTTTCTAGTAGATTATGGACTTCATTCGTTTTCCAAATTGAGTTGAAATATTTGTTTGATTTTACAGTGTGGATTGTTCTCTTAATGGCGTACATATTGGTGTTTCATAGAGCGGGCACTTATTGATCCATTTCTCCAAAGAAAAACTGAGATTAATAAATTTTACAGTCATGTTTTCATAAAGAAACATTTCAACTTTCATTTTGCCCAAGAGAAAAACTACAATTGTTGACCCATTATAGATTTTGTTAAAGTTCATGTAATAATAAAAGTAAATATTTTTGAAAATACCATATTTGGAAATATTGGAAATATTTTGAAATATTGGGAAAAAGAAATATGCTTATTCACCATATTCACATAGATCAAGTGGAAATATGAGGCAGGAGATTAAATCACCAAGATTCTGGATGGAATCAGGATTCACATTAAAGCATTGCATCATCATTTCATAATCTATACAGTTTGATTGTGGTTTCCCTGCTCCTGCTCCCTCTTCCTGTCAAATAAATAAAATCCTTAAAAAAAAAAAACAACCCATAATAATAATAATACTTTATAGAGTTATTGGGAGCATTTAATGAGAAATGGCTCTTTTTTACTTAAAGTGCCTTTGTACAGTGCCTGGTATATAGCAAAGAGTCCAACATGGTGATTCCCTGCCCATCCTTAATTATAAGCAAGGGAATCATTGGAATGCTGGGGATGTTCTAGGCAAAAACAGGAAGCAGTTGAATGGAAATACATAATGCTTCATGGTCAAGGCTCCTGCCTGAAATCATGTTTAATCCCACCATGGAAATTCAATGTAAGACTTAACCTGTTCTCAGACTCTGATCTTGCTTTTCTGATAAAAAGTTGGCATGAACATTATATTGTTTTGCAATAGCTGTTATTACCAAATATTACTGAATATCCAGGAAGCATGCATTACTGAGCAAAGACGTAGCAAAAATGAAAATCTTTTAAGTGCTCAAGTGCGGTTCTCCCAGGGAAATAATATAATTTGTGATTTGACCCAAATCGTGTGAAAAATAATCAATAGCATTCTTATTGCACATTTATGTAGGGTATGTCAAGAAACTGCCTGATTTTTTTGTCAATGAATTCTTCTTTTAGTGTTTACACCACCAGGTCTTTCTTTGTATTAAAAATATTAGCATGACAAATTATTAATTCTAAGATTTTAGAGATTTCAATGTCTGAATAAAATTCACTAAGCTGATTATTAACGTGGTAGCCATGTAAACATATTGGAAAAATTGATTACATTTTGTGTATTTGGTTCAGAGTTACCATATTGGCAAATCAACAAGTTTTAACCTTTCTTGTTTCTACTGCTGTTCAAATTACTTCAATTATTCATTATTCATAATGATGCCCATCACTCATTAACTGGCCTTACTAGACCAGACACTCTACTAACAACTGAATTCATTAACTTTTTATTTTAATATATTGTAAACCACAAAGATAAGTTGCAATCATTTTACAAGGAATCTTCTCACTACACTTCACCAAAATTAACCAATCCTTCACATTTTCACCCCAGGTGCTTTATCATCGCCTCTCTGTCTCCTTCTCTGCCTCTTTAAACTTTCAGTGAATCGTTCGATATTAAGCTATAGATATTGTGCCCATTTGCCCTAAGTATTTCAGGGTCTATTTCCTAAGAACAATGACAGTCTCTTGTATAAACAGCAGTACCGTTATCAAAATCAGCATACTTAAAGCCACATTATTTCTGCACTCGGCAATAGAGATTCCAATATCATCTTTGTTTTTAATCCAAGGGAAATTTGTATGGCCTTTCATCATTAAGCATGATTACAACTGTAATTTTTTTGTTTGTCTTTTGCAGATGCTTTTTATCGATTTGAATTAATGCCCTTCTATTCCTAGTTTGCTGGAAATTTTTGTTAAGAACAGAACTGAATTTTGTCAATTCCTGCTTTTTACATGTATGTATTTACATGTATTTACATGTATTTACATGTATGTAAATGATCAAATGGCTTTCTCCTTTATTTTTCTAATGTAATCACATTGATTGATTTTCTAATAGGAAACCATTGGTGCATTCCTGGGGATGAACTGTACTTGGTCATAAAATACTATCAGTGTATTTCTGGATTTGATTTCCTTTTCTGTGGGTTTTTTGGTTTTGTTTTGTTTTTTAAATCTATAGTCAGATGATATTTGATCATTTCTTTCACTGTAATTTTTTCTTCAGTTTCGGGATCAGGATTCTGCTGGCCTTATAAAATGAATTGCCATGTATTATATTCTCCTCCTCTATTTTCTGAATGTGTTTGTCTAAGATTGGTACTATTTCTCCGTCGTGTGTTAGAATCCAACAGTGAAACCCTCTGGGCTTGTAGTGTTCTTTCTGAGAAGGTTGTGAACAAATTATTCTATTTATTTAATAGATACAGGAGCGTTTAGATTTTCTGTGTCATATTTAACAGTTTTGATAATTTGTGTGTTTCAAGAAATGTTTTTCATCTAATTGTTAAAACAATTGGCATAAAGTTCTTTATAATATTTCTGTATCATACTTTTTGATGCATGTAGGATATATAATAATATCCCATCATTCACTCTGGACACTGGAAAGTTCCATTTTTTCTCCTTTTTTCTGCAGCCAGTCTGCTAGGGGGCAATCAATTTTATTGATCTCCCAAGGAAACAAATTTCGGCTTTGTTACTTTTTTTTCCTTTTTACTTCTTTTTAGTTCATTATAGCCTTCCTTCTACTTTGGATTTATGTGATCTACTTTACCTAGATTGGTATGATGAAAAGCTAGAATTTGTTTCGTTTCTGATATAGGCACTCAAACTAATTTCTCTCTAGACATCGCTTTTGTTACAAACCCATACATTTTAACAGTCTTTTCTCTTTGTTCAGTTAAGCATACTTTGTAATATCCCTTTTGATTTCTTCTTTGAAGAGTGATTTAGAAGCATGTTTTTTTTTAATGTACAGTTACTTGAGGATTTCGGAGGTATTATTGATTTTTAACTCTATTATTTTGTGGTTAGAGAACACATTTTCTGTATCATTGGAATGCTTTGAAATAATATGGTCTGTCTTGGTCAGTATTCTGTGCACACTTGAACTGTGCTCATTCTGCTGTTGTTTGGCTAAGAGTTCTATCAAGGTCAATATATCTCAAAGTCTGCTTTGTCTTATATGAATATTATCACTCCAGCTTTCTTGTTCTTACTTTATGACTCCTACATCTTTTTAAATCATTTTAGGTTGCATTTTTCCATAGGCTTCTCCTTTTTTCAACTTTTTATTTAAATTCTAGTTTGTTATATAGTGTAATATTAGTTTCAGGTATAGAATTTAGGATTCATCACTTACATACAACACCCAATGCTCATCCCAACAAGTGCCCTCCTTAACCCCCATCACCCATTTAGCTCTTGCTCCCCCCACCACTTCCCTCCAGTAACCATCAGTTTGTTCTCTGTCGTTATGAGAAACCATTTTCTGGTTTGTGTCTTTTTCCCCCCGGTTCATCTATTTTGTTTCTTAAATTCCTCATATGAGTGAAATCATATGGTATTTGTCTTTCTGTGACTTATTTCTCTTAGCATAATACCCTCTAGTTCCATCCACATCATTGCAAATGGCAAGATTTCATTCTTTTTATGGCTGAGTGATATTCCAGTGTGCGTGTGTGTGTATAGTTGAGCTCTTTCCATAATTTGGCTATTATTGATAATATTTATATATATATTATAGTAATATATATATATTATATATATTATAGTAATATATATTATATATATTATAGTAATGTTATATTATTATAATATTGATAATAATATTATAATCAATATAATATTGTATATTGTATTATAATAATATTATAATATCTATTATAATATTATCAATATTATATTGATAATATTATTGATCATACCATTACAATTACCTGGGACATGTGTCTCTTCAAATCAGTATTTTTCTGTCCTTTGGTTCAATGTCTACTAATGCAATTGCTAGATTGTAAGGTAGCTCTATTTTTAACATATTGTGGAACCTCCATATTGTTTTCCAGAGTGGCCGCACCAGTTTGGATTGCCACCAATAGAGTAAGAGGGTTCCCTTTCCTTCACATCCTCACCAACATCTGTTGTTTCTTGAGTTGTTAATTTTAGCCATTCTGACAGCTGTGAATTAGTATTATTGTGGTTTTGATTTGTAGTTCCATGATATTGAGCATGTTTTCATGTGTGTGTTGTCTATCTATATATCTTTTTTGGAAAAAATATCTGTTCCTGTCTTCTGCACCTTTTTTTAAATGGATTTTTTATTTCTTGTGTGTTGAGTTTTATACATTGGGAAAACTGTTAAGCAACATGCAAAAGAATGACACCGGGCCATGTTTTTACACGATACACAAAAACAAATTCAAAATGGATAAAAGACCTAAATGTGATTCAGGAAACCATCAAACTCCTAGAGGAGAACATAAGCAGCAACCTCTTTGACCTCGGCCATACCTACTTCTTATTTGTGAGGCCTTGAAAGACAAGGGAAACAAAAGCAAAAAAGAACTGTTGGGTCTTCATCAAGATAAAAAGCTTCTGCAGAGTGAAGGAAATAATGAACAAAACTAAAAGGCAACTTACAGAATGGGAGATGATATTTACAAATGATGTATCTGACCAAAATATATACAGAAGTCATTTATATTCCAACTATGTGGTTTTTCCAAGAGACAGACTTTAAATATAAAAATGGAGGTCAAAACTAAAATGACTTTATGTATTTTGGCCAGATTTATCCAGTCTGACAACCTGAATCTTAAAGATTTTGCTTATTTATTTATTTCATTTCTTTATTTGAGAGGAGAAGGAAGGGCTGAGGATGATGGGGAGAATCTCATGCAGACTCCACACGGGGTGTGGAGCCCGACATGGGACTTGATCCCACGAGCCTGAGATTATGACCTGAGTCAAAATCAGGAGTCAGACACTTAACTGGTTGACCCATCCAGGTGCCTCCTGACAGTCTGAATTTTAATTGGATTTTTAAGTCCACTCACATTTAATATATATGGATATGATTATATTTTTTGTGTACCACTTTGCTGTTTGTTTTCTATATATCACATTGTTTTTGTTCCTGATTTTCCTGTCCTGCTTTTTGTTGGGTTAATTAAATATGTAAACTTTTCATCTCAGACCTACGAAAATGTTGTAATTATAGTCCAGAGTTTAAGTTTTTATATATCACTCGGATTCCGAAGTGCTAACATCTTTGGAAATCATAGTATAGTTGTCAAAATCAGTAAAGTAGCATTGTTGCAGTTCTATAATAAAATATACAGAAATGTCTGACTGTTTCTCAAAGGTCACCAATTATCCTACTAGTAACTTTTTCTAGTCTAGGATCCAATCCAGGATCAGACATTGTATTTAATTTTTGCAGCTCCTTATTTTCTTTTTTCTTACACAAGTCTACAGTCTTTCTGTGTGTGTGTGTGTGTGTGTGTGTGTTTTAAGATTTTATTTATTTATTTGAGAGAGAGCATGAGCAGGGTTGGGGCAGAGGGAGAGGCAGAAATAGTCTCCTTGTTGAGCAGGGAGCCCGATGCAGGGCTCAATCCCAGGACCCTGATATCATGACCTGATGCTTAACCGACTGAGTCATCCAGGCGCCCCTTTATTTTGTTTAATGACTTTAGCATATTTGAAGACCACCACCCAGCTATTTTGTGAAAAGCACCACATTTTGGGTTTATATGAGGTTTCCTTTTGATTATGTTCATCTTGTGAATTCATGGCAGGAGTACCAAATAAATGATGTTATATCCTTCTCTGTGCATCATCTGAGGAAGAACACATGGTGTTGATTCATCTCTTTGGTTGGACTGTTAATTTTGGTCATTTGGTTAAGGTACTTTCCACTAGGTTCCTCTACCATAAAGTTATTATTTTTAACTTATTATAATAGGCCTCTTGAGGCTGATAATATAAGCTTGTGTCATCATAATGTTTTTTATCATATATTGCCTACTAACTTTAGCATTCCTTTTTTTTTTTTTTTTAAGATTTTATTCATTTATTTGAGAGGGAGAGAGAGAGAATGAGAGGAGAGAGGTCAGTGGGAGAAGCAGCCTCCCCACTGATCAGGGAGCCCTACGTGGGACTCGATCTCGGGACTCCAAAATCATGACCTGAGCCCAAGGCAGTCGCTTAACCAACTGAGCCACCCAGGTGCCCTGGCTTTAGCATCCTTTGATGATTCTTGCCTGAAATGATTAGTACTGCAGTGCTTGCAAATGGTGTTGGGTTTTTTGGGGAGGAGGGGAATTAAATACTTATTTATTTGGCAGAGAGAGACAGAGGAGTAGGGGATCGAGGGTGGGAGAAGAAGAAGAAGAGAGTCCCAGCACTCAGCCTGGAGCCTTCTGTGGGGCTCAATCTCATGACCCTGTGATCGCGACCTGAGCTGAAAATAAGAGTCAGACACTCAACCAGCTGCGCTACCCTGCCTGGTGCTCTGCGAAAGAGTATTTTTCTATTTCAATCATTCCTTCTATTTTTATTACTTGGAGTTATATTGTGAGGAAGAAAGTTCCCTACTCCCCCATTTATTTATTAAATTATTATTTATCACAGCAGGAACTTAATAAAATTTGTTGTTGTTTTCTTTTTTTTACAGAGTACAATTTTCTTTTTTAGTTGATATAAATGTTATATTACTTTCCAGTGTATGGCACAGTGAATTGGTGATTCTGTATGTTATGGGATGCTCACCCTAGTATTCTAGTTTCCAGGTGTCACCATACAACATTATAACAATGTCATTGACGATACTCCCTAGACTATATTTTTCTTCCCCGTGGCTCATTTATTTTCTAACTAGAAGTTTGTTCCTCTTGGTCTCCTTCTGCCTATTTCACCCATTCCCCACACCCCTCTTCTGACCATATCTATGGGCCTAGAGGGTACCTAAATGAAGTAAGTCTGAAAGACAAATACTATATGGTTTCAGTTACATGTGGAATCTACAAAAACAAAACAAATTAACAACCATTATTATTTACTTTATTGCTTGCATTGTCCCAGATCAGGCCACTGAGAGCCCCTTCAGCTTGGCTTTTGTGTCCTTGTCAATTCGTGTGCACTTCCTTATGATTTGGTACCATAAGATGTTTCAGGCTGAGGTTTTACTTTCCTGCCCATGCCCTGGAATCAACCACTTCTCCATGAATCCCTCATTCCTTTTTTTTTTATTTTTTATTTTTAAATTAACATTGTTATTAGCCCCAGGGGTACAGGTCTGTGAATCGCCAGGTTTACACACTTCACAGCACTCACCATAGCACATACGCTCCCCAGTGTCCATAACACCACCACCCTCCCCCTATCCCCCTCCCCCTGGCAACCCTCAGTTTGTTTTGTGAGATTAAGAGTCTCTTATGGTTTGTCTCCCTCTGGATCCCAACTTGTTTCATTTATTCCTTTCCTACCCCCTAAACCCCCCACCTTGCCTCTCAACTTCCTCATGTCAGGGAGATCGTATGATAATTCTCTTTCTCTGATTGACTTATTTTGCTAATCCCTCATTCCTTTCGCTGTTTCATGGTAATTTGAACTCAGAACCCAAGTGCTACTCGTGTTCACTGATAGCAGGGTGTCATTGTTAGTAGGCTGACTCGATGGTCAGAGATAAGATATGTATGTATTTATGTATACATCTATCAATGTCTACATTTCCATGTAAATTTATTAAAGACCACAGGGTCATACTAAAGCTGCCAATTGTTCTCAAATGTCGCAGGTTCATCCCTTCCTTCCTTTCTTTAACAGTGAGAAATAGATCACACTTTTTTTTTTTTTTAAAGATTTTATTTATTTGTCAGAGAGAGAGGGAGAGAGAGCGAGCACAGGCAGACAGAGAGGCAGGCAGAGTCAGAGGGAGAAGCAGGCTCCCCACCGAGCAAGGAGCCCGATGCGGGACTCGATCCCAGGACGCTGGGATCATGACCTGAGCCGAAGGCAGCTGCTTAACCAACTGAGCCACCCAGGCGTCCCTAGATCACTCTTTATATACAATATTTTACTTATTTGCTCAATTCTAGAGTACATTTGAAGAAATTTGAAAATTGGTAACATATACTTCTGTGGAAAAAAAAAAACAACAACTTGGGACAGTAGCTGGCTCAGTTGGTGGAGCATGTGACTCTTGATCTTGGGTTTGGGAGTTCGAGTCCCAGATTCAGTGTAAGGACTACTTAAAAGTAAAATCTTTAAAAAACAAAACAAAACAAAACGACCTATTACCTACAGTACAGTGTTTCTTTTTTTTTTTTTTAAAGATTTTATTTATTTATTTGACAGAGAGAAATCACAAGTAGGCAGAGAGGCAGGCAGAGAGAGAGGAGGAAGCAGGGTTAGTGTCTTTGCCCCTAGAAATTCAGTCATGGTATTTTTTTTTTTAATTTTAATTTTTTTATAGATGAAGTAATCTTAATAGTCATGGTATTTTTTCCCAAAGTTAGAAAAACTCTTCATTATGGTTGTGTGAATGTCCTACAAGACTGCTATATTTGTTTGATTTTGTTTGTATTCCATTTTGGGTCCCAGTTCTCATCCTTGTAGTTTTTTTTTTTTTTTTTTAATTAATGTCATTATTATAGATTTTAAGAAATATTAACCAAGATCTAAAAGTTAGCATTATGTAAGAAACATTATACGTAGAGAAAATTCTCTTCCAACTCCATTTTCCCCATTCTAATTGTCCATATGTTTTGATCACTCTGTCTATATAAATGACCTCATTAGTTTTGTTTTATTCTCCTTGTCTTTCTTTTTGTCAAATGAGTGTATCTGCGTGTGTCATTTTCTTCTTTACCTTTCTTACACAAAATATTACACCATTATCCAGGATAATCTTCTGGACTGAATTTTTTACGTACAATATATTTTGGAACTTTCTTATCTCCTTACAGAAGCCAAGCTTGTCCTTTTTGACAGCTGTATCATATTGCAATATATGATTTACCATAATTTATCCAATCACTCTTCTCTCCATGGGAATTCAGGTTGTTTTCAATATATTATAATTACTCATAATGCTTACATGTATATCTATGTGCATATTTTTGTTATTTGTGGGGGTACTTCTTCAGGGTAACTTTCCCAATGTAGAATTGTTATGTCAAATAGTAAGTACATTTGTACTTTTGTTGGATATTACCAAATTTTCCTCCCATGGAATGTTATCAGCTCGAATGTAAACCAGCAGTGTTTGAAGATATCCATTTTACTACAGCATCACTAACATCATGTGTTGTCATTTTAATAAATTTTGTCAGTCTGATAGGTGGTAGATTGCCTCTTTGTATGGTTTTAATTTGCCCTTCCCCAAATAGGAGTGAGAATGGACATGCTCTCACCTGTTTCAGGGCCATTTTTACATCTGCTTTTGTGAATTTTTTGTTCCTATCTTTTCTTCATTTATTCTGTCAAGATTTTGAGGGTTTTTCCCCCTTGATTTTGAGATGTTCACATATATTAGGGATATTGACTCTGTATATGACATATATTCCAAGCATTTGTTCCCAGACTGGCAGTTACCTTTTGATTTATTTATGGTGGGTGTTTGTAGGTTGCTGTGAAATAGTTTTTTAATATTTACATAGCACCGAAGTCATAAATATTTTTTCTTGTTGCCTCTGGATTTTAAGCCATCACTAGAAATCTTCGCTGTATAAATAGGATAGACAGAAATTCACCCGTTTTCCTCCAGTGTTGGTGTCATTCAGTTTTTACATTTAGATACGTAATCTATTTGGAGGTTGCTCTTGATTTTGGTGTGAGGTAGTTATGATTATTACATCATTTCCAAAATCCTCAACCAATTTCACCGCACCATTTTTTTTTAAAGATTTTATTCATTTATCTGAGAGAGAATGACAGCAGGAGAGAGAGCATAGGCCACACAGAGGGAGAGGGAGAAAGAGAAGCATATTCCCTGCTGAGCATTGAGCCTGATGTGGGGCTCCATTCCAGGACCCCAGGATGATGACCTGAGCTGAAGGCAGATGCCTAACCAACTGAACCACCCAAGCATGCCCACAGCACCATTTTTCAAGAAGTCCACCTTTTCCCCGGTGTTTTGTGATGCCACATTAATCATATACTGAATTTCGTTATGTGGTAAGATCATTTTGGGGCATTTCTGTTCTCTCACACTGATCTTTTTATTCATGTGTCATAAAACTACTCTGTTTTTGTGGGTTTTTTTTTTTTTTCCAAATATTTTATTTATTTATTTGAAAGAGAGCATGAGAGAGTAGAAGGTCAGAGGGAGAAGCAGACTCGCTGCGGAGCTGGGAGCCCAATGTGGGACTCAATCCCAGGACTCCGGGATCATAACCTGAAGTGAAGGCAGTTGCTTAACCAACGGAGCCACCCAGGCACCCTACTCTGTTTTATTTAATGGGACTTTACAATATGTGTTAATGTCTGATACGGCTACTCTGTCCTTGTAGTTTTGTTTGTTTGTTTGTTTTGTGTTATCCTTGTTCTACCTGCATGATTGTTTTCTATATAAATTTGATTATCAATTTGTCTTCATTATCAACATATCTAGCTCCACTTAAATGTGAACAAGTATTATTATTAGAATCACATTAAATTTATAAGTTAACAGAGATAATGAACATCTTTCTGATGTTGATCCTTCCTATGGACGATCAAGGTGATGAAGTTCTCGAACCTAGGTGAGGTTCAGTGGGGTGAGGTTCGGAGCCGACGGCTAAAGAAAGAATTCTTAAGACGTCTCTGGTGCAAAAAGGTGGTTTTTTAGAGCACGGGGACAGGACCCGTGGGCAGGCAGAGATGCGGCTGCCCCGAGCCTGTGAGGAGTGTCTGGTTATATACACAGGAGTTGGGTAGGTGAGGACAAAGGGGGTGATGTTAGTCTCTAAGGAATTTTGGAAGCAAGGTCTGCAGGACCGTGAGGGGCTGGCTATTGTTAGGAGAAAGGTTATTTATTAATAGTAATAAAAATCTTCTTGTGAGACCTTTTAGATGTGTATCAATGGGCCATATGCTTGGGAATGATTCTCGACACTATCTTGGAGATCTAGAGATAAAGCTTCACATTTCTCCTATCAAGTGTCCTAGTTAGTGAGATTTGGGTTTAGAAGAAATTTAACTTTATTTAGGGCTTGAGGAACTGAGTTATGTGTCCTTGGAAGTTGGGCTATTGATAAGGTAACTTCTTTGTTTGTAAATCTCAAGGACATTTGCAAACAAAGGGAGACTCCTGCCTTACAGGATTGTGATCTCTGCAATATAACCATTTGTTCTTCTTTCAGGGCAGTCAGGGGTGCCTGAGGAATGTCACACATATTTCTAAGGGGAGTGGGTGGAGAGGGGGTGCAAGGTGCCAGCCCCTGCTCCCTCCTCAGCCAGCCTCCTGCTCCCTCATCAAAGGCATAGCGCTTTCATTGTGTCCAGGTCTGCTTGGATGTGTTTTGAGTGTTTTAACATTTTCTTTGTAGAAGTTTCGTACTTCTCATGTTCATTTTATTCGTACAAAAATAATCTCTGATGCTGCTGTAAATGGTATTTTCTGTGCTATTATTTCCCCTAACTTGCAATTGTTTTTCTGTATGAAAGCTAATAATTTCTGTACATTAATTTTATATCCTGCTCTATCTTACTGAATGTTTTTATTGTTTCAATTTGTTTTATCATTGAATCTTTAGAGATTTTCAGATGTGCTATCAGAGCATCTGAAATTAGAGCTTCTTTACCAGTTATGATACCTCAGATTGATTTTTCCTCCCTTGTCGAGTTCCATTGAGTAAGACCTTTAGTCAAGTGTTAAATGGTGATGAAGACTGAACAGACACTTCACCGAAGAAGAAATGGGAACAGCAAAACAGGCATATGAAAAGATAGTCCACTTCACCTTGTCATCAGGGAAATGCAAATTAAAAGGACAATGTGCCATATGATCCAGCAGTCTGGATGCTATTAACCCAGATGAGTTGAATACTTACCCCCCCCTCATAAAAACCTCCACATCTCGTTGATAGCAGCTTCATTAATGATTGCCACAGCAAGGAAGCAACCAAGATGTTCTTTCATAGGTGAATGGATAAACAAAATGGTAAATCTGTACAATGCAATGTTATTCATTGTTATAAAGAAATGAGTTATCATGTCATCAAAAAACATGGGGGAAATTTAAATGCACTAAAATCTAAATATTATTACCAAGTAAAAGGTACCTATGTAAAGAGGATCCAGAATGCATGATTGTATCTGACATTCAGGAAAAGGAGAAACTATGGAGACATTAAGAAGATCAGTGGTTGCCAGGGGTTTAGGGGAAAAGCGTGATGTACAGACAGAGTGCAGGGGATTTTAGGGCAATGGAAATATTTTGTGTGATGCAGTAATGATGGATTGATGTCATTATACATATAAGATTTATAAATTCATTTTACCCTCTCCCCCACTTTTGTTTTAGTTAAATATCATCAGTCTTTCCTCTTGACGTCTTCCCATTCTTCATTCTCAAACAGGACTTATGGTTAAAGAATATCCTCATGTTCTTGCTTGTGTAAAGCTGTTTTTCTAAAGCCCTGGTAATTAAAGGGCAGCTTGAATGAACAGTAAAATCCTTCGATGCACTTTCACTGAGATTTGCCAAAATGTTTCTACATTGTTGCCTTGCTTACTGTGTTTTTGAGAGGTTTGATACCAGTTTAATTATTTTGCTCTTCTAACTCATTTAAATTGATCCTCCTTAGAACGACAATACTGTATGATTTCACTCATATGTGGAATTTAAGAAACAAAGCAAATGAATGTATGGGAAGGGGGAAAATGAGTGAGCAAAACAACCCTTAAAAGACTCTTGAGGATAGAGAAGCAAGTGAGGGCTGTTGGGGGGATGCGTGGGAGGGTGGGACATTAAGGCGGGCACTTGTGATGAGTGCGGGTATTGTATGTAAGGGATGAATCGCTAAATTCTATTCCTGAAACCAATATCATACTGTATGTTAACTAGCTAGAATCTAAATGAAAATTGGAACAAAAAAAAAACACATAACAAAAGAAATAAATTTATCCTGCTAAATGTTTGTTTATAGTTTCTTGAGCTTATAAGTTGATGTTTTTAAACAAATTTGCGAAATATTCAAACAACTTTTCTCCCTCACTCTCTCTCCTTTCTTTCTTTCTGGAACTCCAGTTACATGTTTCTGATCTGACATTTTCCCACATGTCACTGTGGCTCTGTTTATTTCTTTTTATTTATTTTTTTTAATTTTTATTTATTTATTTGACAGACAGATCACAAGTAGGCAGAGAGGCAGGCAGAGAGAGAGGAGGAAGCAGGCTCCCCGCTGAGCAGAGAGCCCGATGCGGGGCTTGATCCCAGGACCCTGAGACCATGACTTGAGCTGAAGGCAGAGGCTTTAACCCACTGAGCCACCCAGGCGCCCCTGTTTATTTCTTTTTAATCATGAATTTTTCTCTGTTCTGCAAATTGTATGTATTCTACTAATTTGCCTTCCAGTAATTGACTCTAATTTCCCGGGGCCATGTATGCTCATTGAATGAATTTTAATTTCAGTTGGCTTCTTTCAGGTCTTTCTTCTCCCTATCTTTTATAGTCTTAATTTTGTCATTAATACTTCCTTTCTCTTCATTCATTGTGGCAATATTTTACCACTTTGGACATATCCATATCAAATTAATTGAATGCCCTTGTATCTTAACTATGTCATCTCAGGCATCTTGGTATTGGCTTCTATTAACTTTCTTCTTCTTTACTCTTTTCCTGTTTCCTGGCATATGGAGTAATTTTTAGTTAGAAACTAGATATTGTTGTTGCTACATTGTATATTGTAGAAAATCTGGATTCTGTCTTCTATCTCTGAAGAAGACTGATGTTTCTCCTGGGAGATAGTGACATACAGTTTGTCACTACTCTCCCTTACGTTAGGAAGCATCTGAAATCTCTGATTAGCTCTTTCAGACATCCAGCTGTTACTCTGTGGTCTCAGAAGCAGTTCAGAAATTTGCGGGGTTTGAGTGAAGTGTGTATGTAGACTTGGAGGCTCTTCTCTCTCCAGTCTGTCCCTCCCTTCCCTGTGATTTCCCTTCTCCTTTTGCTGTTACTCTGGGGGCCTCGACCTGGGTCTTCTGCTCAAGCTAATGTAATTGCAGCCTCCTGCTTAACACAAGGCCTTTCTGTGCAACGTGGCAGGGGCTGCCTTTAGACTAAAAGCTTTACAAATGTGAATCTTACTTCCTTGAGTGCCCTCGGTTCAGAGGTTGAACTCTTTCCCTTTTCCTGTGCTTTTACCCACTTTTGTGGGCCTTATGCGGTAGGCAGAATGGTACCCAAAAGATGTCTATGTTCTAATCACTGGAATATGGCAAAGGGGAATTAAGAATGCATGTGGAATTAAAGCTGTTAATCACCAGGCCTTAACATGGAAGGATTATCCTGATTGCCCCAGCGTAACCACAGGGTCCTTATATAAATGGAAGAGAAAGGTATCCGAGTCACAGTCAGCGAGATAGAAATCCTTGACCAACCATCATTTGATTTAAAGATGGAAGGAGGGGCGCCTGGGTGGCTCAGTGGGTTAAGCCGCTGCCTTCGGCTCAGGTCATGATCTCAGGGTCCTGGGATCGAGTCCCACATCGGGCTCTCTGCTCAGCGGGGAGCCTGCTTCCCTCTCACTCTCTCTGTCTGCTTCTCTGCCTACTTGTGATCTCTGTCAAATAAATAAATAAAATCTTAAAGACGGAACGAGGATATGAGCCAGGGAATGGGGCGCCTTCGCAAGGTGAAAAAAGCAAGGAGATGCATTCTGGCCTAGAGCCTCTGGAAAGGAACACAGCCTTCCTAACACCTTGATTTTAGCACAGTGAGATCCCTGTCAGGTTTCTGACCTCCAAAAGTGTAAGATAAAAATAGGTCCTAATATTTTAAATAATATCTTAGTGTTTGCAATGACTAATTCTGGAAGGGCTAGTGTGATACAAGATCCTCCGGCAGAACTGGAAATTTGTGGCTTTAAATGCATTATTTCATATAAATAGTTATAAATCAGTCCTTCCTTTCAAAGAATCATCTCTTATATCATTCAGAATCATGTAATTTGTGAAATATGAGCAGAGGTTCTGTTTTCTAATTTTTCTTTTAGACCCTAAATAGCTCAAAAATGTTTACTGATACATTGTACATTGGTGAAAATTGACCACAGAACTTGAAGTTAGAAGTTCCAGTATGTTCAAACTCTTAGTTCCCTCTTTTTTAAAATGGGAAAATGAATCCTTTCGCTTCCTTACTTGTTAGTGAACATAAATGAGATTCTGAATGTGAACGTTTTGCAATGCACTGTATAAATGTATGGCGTGATTGATGTGGTAAGTTTGTGTTCCATGAGTAAGGTGAAGAAGCTATACAAAATATCGAATGTGGAGAAATACAAAGGAATAAGAGAATTGAAGTAATTTTAACAGAAATAAAGACATCATGGACATTTCATAGTGCAAAATCCATTTTTTCTCTGTTGAGTTTGAAATCCCACGCAAAGGCCAAGGATGTCTAACTAGGCAGCAAACAGTAAAACGTACCAATCCTAAGATATCGGTATCTGTTAACCAGGAACAATGCTATAATTTCTTTGGAACCATAAAGCTACAGAAATCATACCTCTATCACCCTTTTATACTACCTTCTTTAAACCTAACTTTTCCTATAGTCTCACCCTATCTTGCTTTGCCTTTTGTTATTCTTGACTTATATACTCATTACAGTATCACTGCCAACCTTTTCTAACCGGATCACTGGAAGGCATGTTCTTGATAAGCAACTTACCTTTTATCTTATACTATACTGCACTACACTAATATAGATACATAGATATAGAATTAGAGATGTATAGATATATAGATATTTTCTTTTTTTAAAAGATTTTATTAAATAATCTCTCCACCTAACGTGGGGCTTTAATTTACAACCCTGAGATCAAGAGTTGCATGATCTACCACTGAGCCAGCCAGGTGCCCTTAGATATATTCTATTTATAGATAGAAAATCTGCTTACATTCTATATCTATATATTTAAGTATCTATATGTTTTAAGTATATTCTATGCATATATTCTATGCATTCTATATTCTGCATAGAATGTATAGATTACATCTATTTCTTCATATTTGTATTTATGTTCATTTATAAAATAGAAATATTCTCTGTGTAAAATATTTTTTTAGAGATTTTATTTATTTGTTTGTCAGGAAAAGAGAGAGTGAGCGCACAAGCAGGGGGAGCGGTAGGCAGAGGGAGAAGCAGGTTCCTGCTGAGCAAGGAGCTAGACGCAGGACTCAATTCCAGGACTCTGGGATCATGACCTGAGCCAAAGGCAGACGCTTAACCGACTGAGCCACCCAGGCGTCCCTCTGTAAAACATTTTCATGGAGCTTCATTCTTTTTGCTATACTACCTGTTAATTTCTGATTTAGTTAAGTTCAGATATTCTCCAGGACGGCCTTTTTATGTTCACTGAACATTTTATGACTATCTTTACAGTTTTTTTTTTTATCTTTACAGTTTTATTTACTTTACAACCATCTCTATTTCCATCACTAATGGGATTTTGTTAATATCAAACTTGAGTGACCCACACCAAAACCTAGTATTTTATTTCTTCACCTCCTAAACTCCAGTGACCCCATTCCATTTCAGCCATCCACTCCCAAGTACATAATGTACATTTCTCTTTAGTTACCTTTAGTATCAGTTGGAACCCTCAAAGAAGAAGATGCTAATAGGGATGAAATGTGCAAGAGTTTTATTAGGAGAAATGCCATGTGGATGTAAATATGGTAATGTTGGGGAGGCTGAGGAAGCAGTCAAATCCCCACACTAGGTATGACTTCAGCTTTAGGGTGGATGGAAAGAAGGTTGGGTGAAAGGGACTTAGACTGCAGTGCTTTCTAAGGAAGGTTTGACAAAGCCATGGGGCACTCCTTGAGCCAAAGCCAACTACCACTGGAGCCCCGTGTCTTCCTGTAGTGGGTCTACCTTTGTAACTTCCTTAGTATTCAAAAACCGGGAGAAGACGTTGGGAGACGCCCTTGGCACAGCCACAAGGATGGATCTCTGAGTGTGGCAGCTGAGGCCTTTGGTTAACTGTGGTCTCTGTAGTAGGAGGTCTGTGAGTGCATTCTTATGGCTGTCACCATCCAACCGCTGCACCATGCAGATCTAATTTCCATAAAGTTTTGTGGAGAAGCTCCTACAGAGTTCCCATGGACAATTCCTTCTGCCGGAATGCTCAGAAGAAGGTAGTTAGGGGGATGGACAACAACCCCCATCATTGCAGTCGGTCTTGAAACAACTGCCCCTGATCCTCCCCCTCATGAACTATCCATTCTAAATTCACCTGACCCTCAGCTGTCTGCTCAGCATTTCTGGTGGTAGAACCCAAACCTTCAGGATAGAGTGGTACGAAACTCGCTGTTACTTAGTTACAGTGGGCCAAGTGGATAATAGGAGATACCCATGTGGATCACCTGAGATCTTCCTGGCTGTCTGCTCAGCATTTCTGGTGGTAGAACCCAAACCTTCAGGATAGAGTGGTACGAAACTCGCTGTTACTTAGTTACAGTGGGCCAAGTGGATAATAGGAGATACCCATGTGGATCACCTGAGATCTTCCTGGCCACCATTTTGGAAAAGCCACCTTGCCTCCTCCAGAGCACCGGGATCCATGACCCTTGCAGGGACGGTGACTCCTCCTCTCACCTTCTCTTCTCTGGGCCCAAGGAGTCCAAAGCACTGTAGAATCCGCTCTGACTTGTAATTCATTGGGAACCTTGCTGTGTTCCCTGGAAAGGGAGAGTACCTGCTTTGGGAACCAGACCCTCCAGGCTTGCAGAGCCCAGAATTGAGGGGACAGAAAGCATAAGCCTCTCAGAAGGTCATTAGGAGTAAAGGTAATTGGGGTCTTTCTTGCTTCCAGCCCTAGGTTCCCAAATTCAGCATCTTTAATATAGGGGGTCTGTGATTTAATAAATATACTCTATCTTCAAAGTTTTCACTCTGTCTTCAGAGTGCTTTTTCTTACCTAATACTTCAGTTGTACCTTTAGAAGGCTGTTCCAGAGTTCTTTGAGACCAGCTGCCTCTGCATGGTGTGGTATGTCATATGACCAGTGGAACAGTGGTCATTGGCCCACTCTTTCTGTGAGAGGTTAGTCTGATCAGATGCTATGTTGTGTGGGATTGCAGGCCTAGAGATCAGGAATTGCATAAGCCTACAGATTGTGGTACTGGCTGAAGCTCTACAAACAGGAAGGCAAACTCATGGCTTGAATAATTATCTGTCCCTGTGAGGATTAACTACTTGCCCTTCTGGGGTGAGAGGGTCTCAGATAGCCAACTTGGCCAATAAGTATCTTCAAGGAATACTGCTAGACTAGGGGCTCAGGTTGGTCTCTGTTGCCGACAATTTTTATTATTGAGAGGCAGTAGTAACTAAAGGACCCTTCTTAAGTTGGAATCTGTGCTGTTGGGCCCACTTGTAGCCTTCATCTCTGCCACCATAGACATATTCATGTGCCCATTCTGCCAGTTTTCTCATGTCCAATGATGAAGGCTGACTAAGGTGAACTGGCCAAGTTATTTTGTCAACGTGGTTGTACACTGTTTCTTCTAAGGTAGATGCTTTCCGGTGGGTATTGACTTGTAGCACAAACATCTTCACATTTTGTTCTCCCATATGCCCATCCACATGCCTCTACTGCTAAACTCCTTGCCTTATGAATCTGTCTTTTTTCTTCCAGGTCTCCAAACATTTGACGGTGCCATTGTTCGCTGCCATGTACGTCAGTCCTTATTAATGTGCTCTAGCAGTGATATTATAAATGGCATGGTAACTATATTCAGGGCTTATATTGGTTAATTCAGTCTTTGGTAGTCTACCCTCATTCTCCAGGATCTGTTAAGTTTCTTTTATTTTTTTTTTTAAGATTTTATTTATTTATTTGACAGACAGAGATCACAAGTAGGCAGAGAGGCAGCCAGAGAGCGAGAAGGAAGAAGGCTCCCCGTTGAGCAGAGAGCCTGATGTGGAGCTCGATCCCAGAACCCTGGCACCATGAACTGAGCCAAAGGCGAGGCTTAACTCACTGAGCCACCCAGGTGCCCCTCTGTTAAGTTTCTTAATGGCCTCCTTGGTGTATTCATTGTAGATGAGATATGGACCACCACTTCAACATCTTTTGGGCCTTTATAATTGCCATAATTTCTACCTCCAGTAATATGTATACATTGGTTTTAAATTAATATCTTCTCTGGAGTAGATGGGGGAACATTTTCAGTGATTCCTACTTGGCGTTCTTCAGTATATCCCTTACTCCCAGCCAAGGGCCCCCCTCCTCCAATGTGGGGGGATTTCTCCAAATGGCAAGTATATCCATTCTGATCTGGATAAATGACTACTGGGTAAATGTCTACTGGGCCTACTGTGAGCCAGCCTTTAGGCAGGACTCTTTATTACTTGGTCTTCATGGGGTCCTACCCCACAGGGGAGCTACAGTGATTCTTGGGCCTATATGTATTAGTATCCACTCACATTCTGCATCTAATAGTTCTTGAAATGCCTAGTTATTCCCATTTTATCAGTCACATGAGTAAATAACCATAGGTCCCTTTGGGCAAGGCCTAGGGGAATTGTCATGGCATATATTTTCCATGTTGTTATGAAGTCCGTTCCCCTAGAGATTCAGATTCCTTTTCAGTCGATGGATTCTAGAACTGAAAATTACCTCCAGTCTAGAAACTGAAAAAAAGATGGTGACTTTTTTATTGGGGTGACCTTCCTCAGTCTTCTGCTTCTCCATTCTTACCTTTTTCTAGCTGTAAATATTAAGCAGCACCCTTGTTGTCTACCCTTCATTTTGTCCCTAGTAATACCTTGCTGTATTAACAATCTGCAGCTCACCGTGGGTCAAACCCTTTCAGCTGCTCCTCAGGTCTTCCTGGTAATTGTGGTAAGTGTGGCCTTCCACTTCTGCTAGTGAAGCACTATCCCTCAGCCTCTTTTATATCATGGTTCCATCATCACCATGGCCATTAATGAGTCCAGCTCTGCAGGTGACTTTCCTAATAATAACCCAGCATTAATGAGGAGAACCACCACTGAAATTTTCAGTGATGCTTGTGTCCCTATCATCAGTACAATCCTGATGACCTTGATGAGTTGTGCATACTGTGCTTCCTCTCAGGAAACATATATCTGTTGTGGACTTTTGGCCTTACTGTATGGATTCCTGGATGTCCACTTCCCAAAGCTTCTTTATTTTCTCTTTTTTCATTTTGCAGGGAAATGTATGCATGTCTTCTTTACTGAACACTGGCCATCATTTTTTCAAGGCTTGTAAGAATCATCCTAACAGCAAGTTTGCCCCATTCTCTGGAGTCCTTGTTAGGATTAAACCTCATGACCCAAGAAAATTTCCAAAGTCAATGAATTCTTGCTTATTCATCCTACTTCTTACCCCATCAGGTACCCTCAAAACAGTCCCTGGAGGCCCCTAGTTCCTATTGGTATATGCTGGATTATTCCTTCAATTCTTTAAGTATAGAATCTCTTAACTTCCCTATCAGCCCCAGCTTGTCCACAATCAGATTATACTGAGATTCGTGGTGCCTGGGTGGCTCAGTCAGTTAACTGTCCAACTCTTAATTTCAGCATAGGTCATAATCTCAGGGTCATGAGATCAAGCCCCATGTCTGGCTCCATACTTAGTGGGGAGCCTGCACGAGATTCTCTCCTTCCCTCTCCTTCTGCCCCTCCCCCCACTCACTTGCATGCTCTCTCTCTCTCCCAAATAAATAAATAAATCTTAAAAAAAAAAAAAAGATTACACTGGAATTTGACACTAATTATAAGCCTGTTGGCGAGGAGTGTAGATGGGAAAAACTCTTGAAGAGGCACCAGTTGCCTTGGGGCAGAGAGGCTTCTTCAGCCTCTTGAATTACAGCAGAAGTTCTATCCATTATATGGGAAGAGTGGGCCATCTACACATCATGCCTAGTGCGATTGTGTGTGGAGTATGGGAGGGCTATAGAGTAAGTATGCTCAGGACAGCCATCCAGTGTGTCCCTTCACGTTTTCAAGATACTGGGTTTTCCCTAACAGGATCCTGAACTTCACATAACAGACCTGCTTTAGTGTCTCTGGAGCTCTGCTACTCTCACAATTAGTTGTTCTGCCTGCTGTTTCATTGTGTCTTGGCCTTCTGCTGTGGGTGATGAAGGCCTCTTTATATGCTACCACTGAGGCTCTTGGTTCCTGCACTTAGCTATTAACTGCTTGTTAACAGCTCTAAGTCTCTCATAATCTGTTTGCAGTGTGTCAACACAGCTTAGCATTAACCAGCCAACTCCACTGTCTTTCGTACGCACTCATCTGCTCGTATATTCTAAATCCTGTGTCCTTGCTCCTGCCACAGAATTCTCCTCTACTTTGATATTTCTCAAGGTATAGCACAGGTGAACTATTTAGCCAATGAATAACTTTTTTGGGCCAAGAACTCTCCATGGAATTAATCAAGATTGTGTCCTCTTCATCTTTAGTGTGGATTGACGTGTGGGGTAGAGATGGAAGGTTATGTGAATCAGTTAGAATTCCTTACCCTACTCAATGTTTTGGACCATTCCAGTTACCATTATCTTAGCCTGGCTCCTCCAAGAAGCAGACTCGAAGAGAAGATGGAATGTGCAAGGATTTTACTGGGGGACTGACTATGAAGGAGAATCTGGAGTGAGCTGGGGAAACTGGAAGAGCTGTCAACTCTTCTGAACGTCAGGGAAGAAGAGAGGGAGAGAAAGTCGGGTGGATGCAATCTAGACTCTGGTGGAATCCCAAGAACTTTGAGCAAAGCCATCAGGATGCCCTTGAATGAAAATAGACCAATAAAGACGTCCTTTGTCTCCCAGGAACATGCTGACCTCACTATTATTTTGTCACTTTAGTATTATTTAGTCACTGGTGGGGAATAGTGCATGGGAGGTGTGCCCTTGGCACAAACTTTAGATAGATTTCAGTACAAAGCAACAGCTGGAGCCATTGATCGATTATATTTCTTATTATAAAAGAAGCCTAAGAAGGAAATGTTCATTGTTCTTGCACCCTGAAATACTTAGTACCCCCAATCTAAAAATCTATAATGATGAGTAATAATATAATTTGTTGTCCAACCCAGGATGCTCTTGAGAATGAAAGGTGTAAGAGGAGGTCTGTCACAAATCATACTAAGACTGTACCAGGCACACTGTATAGTCACGCAATCCTTTGTTTTCAAAATCCTTTTCTATGTGTATATGTTTCTCATTTTCTTATATCTTACCACTATGATTGTTAAGCCTTACGGATTTCTCACAGCCTAGCCAATTCCTTCATTTCCATTTATAGTTACAAATCAAGATTATACTTCACAGTCTATCCATTAAGTGATTTTTTTTTTTTAATTACCACTCAATTCTTTTGTCTTCTTGCCCTTCATCTACAAGGTTACAGACACATCCTAATTCTGACTCCCTCGAAATTGGTACTGAGCAATGCTGGCCAAAGTTATACTTGAGTGCACATTTGTATCACTACAAATTCATGGCCTTAAGAACCATCTCTAGCATCAGCACAGCTCCTATTTTACCAAGTAAAGCCATTTAGTGGCTCCCTGTAATTGCTCAGTGCTTTCTACAAATATTTTCATGCTGGTAACAACTAATTCGTAACTCCTTTCCTTTGATCCCAAGGAAGGTTCTATTTCCTCCAGTGCATTGCTGGCCATTCCTTCTAGAATTTTATTCCATTACTCATTTCCTATCATCTGTTGTCAATCTCTTCCATGCTTCCATGCTTCTAAATTGCCTCTTTGCCGGTACCTGGGAGGTTCAGTGGGTTAAGCCTCTGCCTTCGGCTCAGGTCAGGATCTCAGGGTCCTGGGATCGAGTCCTGCATTGGGCTTTCTGCTCAGCAGGGAGCCTGCTTCTTCCTCTCTCTCTCTCTCTCTCTCTCTCTGCTTGCCTCTCTACCAACTTGCGATCACTTTCTGTCAAATAAATAAATAAATAAATAAATAAATAAATAGACTGCCTCTTTGCATATGAACATGAACATTATTGTTTCTCTCTAATCCAAACACTAAAGCAATGTTTTTTTGACCATGATCTTTTAGCTACCAGTTTTATTTTTCTTCACAGACAGATTTCTTTCAAGTATCTATATATATCCAGTTTCCACTTTATTTTCCAACCCATCATGAACCAACCCTTTTGCTCCATCATTCCACTGAATAAGATTATTGTGGTAGATTAAATGGTCATAATTTCTTTTTAGATTCTCCCATTAAGAGGTGACTTTTTCCCATCTCTAACCAATTCCAGCAGTATGATTTTTTGAGCAATAAAATGTGACAGAAGTGACAGGCTACTTCTGATTTTAAATTTCAAGAGGACTTGTAGTTCCCATTCTAACTCTTTTGGAGTGCTGGCATAATGTGAAGAAGCCTGAGCTAGCTTGCTGGAGAAACCACATCAAAGAGAACTAAGGCATGCTGGCCAAATCCTGAAGACCATCAATCATGTGAGTGAGGCTATATTATGCAAACCAGCCCCTGCTGGTCTCACAAGTGACTGGAACCAAATAAGTAAAGCCAAGCAAGATTAGCAGAAGAATCATACAACTGAGCCCAGCCCAGATTGCTGTCCCTCAGCACCATGACTTCATGAACGATTGTTATTTTGAACAATTCAATTTCAGGGTAATTTTATTACACAGCAAAAGTTGGTTGAAACAAATACCAGTGGTAAGATGTGCAAAATATTACCTGTATTATTTAATCTAAATCTTCAAATAGCTCAGAAGTAAGTGCTATTTTCTTTACTTTTGACAACCAGCTACCGAAGTTCAAAGGAGTAATTTGAATAAGGTTCTGTAGCTTCTGTAGAAAAGCCAACATCTTTGGTCAAGCATTATATTTGACTTAAACTCAGTAGAATCTGAAGATTACCGTCATTCCTTTTTCTTCAAATTTAACTCTGTTGGCAGTCACAGTTGTGAGATTCTGCTGTTTAATATGTGGATCATTCAAATAGTTTTCTTTGCCAGTCACCAAACCCAAGGGTGAACAAATCTGTGCCTGTTGAATATCTAATTGCGCCGTCAGAGTCACAGTCTTCAGGCTTTGCTTTTTCTTCCAAATATCAATCCAGTTTGAGTGAAATGATTTGGTGATTTGGGGTTCTCTGGAGATGCACAGAATTAAATTATATGCTGTTGTATACATTTTTATATCAAATCTGTGGTAAGTACACTCTGGTTGGCGTATCTAATTGCAAAAATAAAAGTTGTGTTTGTCCCTAGTGCAGATCAGATGTTTAATTTGGGTAGGTAACCTTACTTTGTTTTGTTTTGCTGCTTGTTTTCTAATTTACTAATAACTATTAGTAATGATAGCTGTACTCACGTAGTCTCTCTAGATTTCTCTCTATCATCTCAACTGTTTGGACATGCATGACTATTCACTTTTGTCCAAAATACTGAAGCTTTTGGAATTTATTTGAAGATAAATGATTCATAATCTAATGAGTGCTCCAGAGTAATACAATCAATAGCTTCAACAATGCCAAGAATACTTATCAAGACATGCTGTGTTTTTCCTCTTTATTACCATTCGGACTTCAGTCTTGGTCTCAGAAAATGATTTGATCAACTATATAAGCATATAAATATAATTATAAATATATATTCCATTCTTTGCCCAGATATCCCTGGACATACAGTTAAAATGCCCTCTTCTCATCTTACACTTTGCAAAGATCTACTAAAATTAGAGCCCAGATGGTGCCTCTCCACTGAGACGTAGTCCACTGTGATTACATATGAGACACTAGTTTGGGTGCTGGACACAGAAAGGAAAATTAGAAGAAAGTTTCACCACATCTCTTTATTATGAACTTATAGAAGGAACTGTTGACAACAACAAAAAAATACTTTATGGTTAACGTGTTTGAGAAAATAAAATGGGGTCGAAGTCACAGTGAGTACCAGTGTGTATGTGTGAGAGAGAGAGAGTCTGGGGGAAGGTCACTTAAGAAGTATGATTAGGGAATGATTCTCAGAAGAGCTGCCATTTGAGCTGAAGTGTCCATGCCAATAAAAAGCCTTGGGGTTGACCCATTCAGGCAAAAGGAACAGCAGTTTATGACGCTCATTTGAAGAATGGGAAGAAGGCCAGTGTGTTTGGGGGTAGATGAGTAAGGAAAGCAGTGGTAAGATATTTTATTTTATTTTATGGAAGAGATTTTAGTAAGAGATCTAGAAAGGAGATTTGGGCATGGTGAGAGGTTGGATTCTAGTTTATTTGCAAAGAAGAACCTTTGGAGAATTTAGTGAGGGGAAAGCTATGGCTGTGTTTACATTGAGAAAATACCGTTTGGGGTGGTATGTGGAGAATGGATTGTGGAAACACAAAATGGAAGCACAGGGACCCGTTTAGAGGTTACCTTAACAGTCAAAGCTGGGAAGAATAGTGGCTTGGAGAGAGTAGTCAAAAGATTCAAGGTATTTTGGAGGTACAGAGGATAGGACTGAATGTGAGGTCGAGGGAGAGAGAAGTGAAAAGTGACTCCTTGTACTGTGATGTTTCCCCATTTATTCAGATCATCTTCTTGGTCCTTTAGCAAAAATTTTTACTTTTCTTTGTTTCTTTATCTACAATTCTCATAGATTTCCTGTCAGATCATTATTTATAAATGCATTTATCTTGTAACTGGAATTTGATTTTCAAAATGAAACCCATATTACCTTCTAATTCCTTTGTTCTTCTTTATTTTGCTTCTGTTATTGTTAACTATGAATTTTAGTGTGATGTGGAAACAAGCAGCAAGGGTGAAAGTTCTCTTCTTGTTCTGATATGAAAGCTAAAATCTGTCACTTTAAGTGTGCTTGTTGCAGGTTTTTGGTAGAGATATTTTATCCATTTGAGGAATATCTAGATTGCTAAGAGTTTTTATTACAAACATCTGTTTGATTTACAGAATGCACTTTTCTGTTTTCATTTATATGATCATGTAGTTTTTCTCCTTTAATCTCTTAAAGGTGAATTAGTCGATTTGTTTTATGTTGGGGCATCTTTTCATTCCTGAGAAAGACTACTGAGTTATGACATATATGTTACATACTACTGGATTCAGTTTTTTAATAAGTTAATTAAGATTTCCATCTATGCTCATAAGACTGCAGCTTCCTTATCCTACTAACTCTTATCAGACTTCAAAGCCTTCTACATTAAAAAGTAAGATTTCATTCTTTTATTTTAATGAAATAAGAATTGTCTTCTTTTACTTTTAACTGAAACAATTTAAATAAAGATGGATTTTCTGTGCCCTAATTCATATTTTCTAGTTCTTCTTGAGTCATTTTTGGTAGTTTATATATGGCCTATTTCAAGTTTTCCCCAATTAGGACAAAACTGTTCATAATACTTTTATTACTTTAAAAAACTGTACTGTGTTTAATTACGTCTCTTCTCATTCCTAGAATTTTCTCCTGCATACTCTTAAAAAGCAGTTTGTATATTTTATTAATTTTCAAAGGATAGTGTTAGTGTGTTGAAGCTCTCTCTTGCTTATTTGCTATTCATTAATTCCTGCTGTTAACACCCCTCCATTTTTGTGGGTTTCTTCTGTTACTCTTCTTCTAACTTCTAGAATGAAACAAATATCCCATTAATTTTTTATCTTTTTCATTTTCAAACATATGCATTTTTACTCATACGTTTTTCCACTAAGTACTACTTTGGTTGCCTACCAGGAAATTTGATATGTCATGTTTTCCTTGCCTTTTATTTCTAAATATTTTATAATTTCCTTCATAGTTTCTCATTTTCTCCATTTGTGTTTTATTGTTTCCAACATATTTATTATTTATTATACACAGAATGATCTTTTATTGATTTCTTACTTCATTACACTGTACTCAGGGATTGTGGTCTGTATATTTTGGATTCTTCCGTATTCATTGAGAATTCCTTTGGGACATAGACAAAATTTTTTGTTAATATTTCATATGTGCTAGAAAAGAATACATCCTACAAATGTTGTTTACTACAAACTTGATAACTCTTTGGTTTGTTCTAAATATTCCTATAAATTCTGTGTCTTCCTGATTTATCAGTTTCCGATAAAAGTGAGTCAAGATGTGTCTCAATCATTGTAAGTTTTTTCATTTCCAGACACGCATGGGCAGTCAATCCCTGTCTTATTTCTTTGTCTGTGAAGCGATGCATTATCATTGTGTAAGATAGTTCATACATTCTGTATTATGGGCTAACCAACCCCCCCCACCAAATGTATATGTTGAAGCTCTAAACCCCAGCATCTCAGAAAGTGAAACCAAACCTACCACCACCTTGCACATGGACTTCTAGCATCCAGAGCTGTCAGAAAATAAGTTTCTGTTGGCCAAATCCACCCTGTCTGTGCTGTTTTGTGATGATAGCCCTCGCAAGTTCATACATGTTATGAGAGAAAGAATGGGCATGGATAGCAAATCCAAGGTAAAATCTATATTTTTGAACAAAGTCTTACCCTGTCCACCATAGATGTGGTACAGTACAAGCCTATGACTAGGTAGATCATGTGAACAAGATTGGTTGCCCCTGTCAGAAAATTGGTTAATCGATGGTGGTACTTTGTGTCTGCTTAAATGAAGGAAATTTCATGTAGTTCAGATTATACTTATCCTCTAATCTAACCTGTATTGTTACTTTTCTTGTGAGATCACAGGAAATTAGATGAGGAAAAATATTTGCAAAAGTTGTTTGTTATGTCACCAAGGAAGTCTTGTTTATTTTCCTACACGGGCAGATGGTGTATTATAAGATTCTACATTAGTCATAAAGTAGCAGACATTATTATTATTTTTTTAAATAAGATCTTATTCCTTTGACAGAGAGAGTGAGAATGCACAAGCAGGGGGGACAGTGGGGAGAGAGAGGGAGAAGCAGACTCCCTGCTGAGCAGGAAGCCTAATGCAGGGCTCAATCCAAGGACCCTGGGATCATGACTCAAGCCGAAGACGGATGCCTAACCATCTGAGCCACCTACATGCCTCAACAGACATTATTCTTATTGGATGAACAGGGCCTTGGAAGGAACAAACTTCATGGAGTAAAGATAAGAAAGACTAGATACAGATATATAGATAAACATCACGTAATAGATCCAGAGCCTGAGAAAATTCTTTTCTAACATGAATGTTCTGCTGGTTAGATTGCTCTGATTTCTTCTTGCTGGGATTTCCATTTTCTATTCTTCAGGGTAATTTCAGAGTGGAACTATAACATCTTACAATTCAATTTTGAGTGATCCTGGAATATTGTACAGAAATATCTGTGAATCAGTCTACGGCCATACCACCCTGAATGCGCCCGATCTTGTCTGATCTCAGAAGCTAAGCAGGGTCAGGCCTGGTTAGTACTTGGATGGGAGAAATATCTGTGAATCAGACTCAAATGTTTTTTTTTTTTTTTTTTAAAGATTTTTTTTTTTTTAATTTATTTGACAGAGAGAAATCACAAGTAGATGGAGAGGCAGGCAGAGAGAGAGAGAGGGAAGCAGGCTCCCTGCTGAGCAGAGAGCCCGATGCGGGACTCGATCCCAGGACCCTGAGATCATGACCCGAGCCGAAGGCAGCGGCCTAACCCACTGAGCCACCCAGGCGCCCTCAAATGTTTATTTTTAATTCTCAGTGATCGGATTATATAAAATTCTTCATGAGACCTCAGGTTTCAGTTGAGGTAGAAATATAATTGTAGTATAAGTAAAATTAGGAGTATAAAAAATATGATTATATGAGTTATTTGTGTCTTCAAGTTTGCCATTTTTACTTGGTGACAAAATCCTCTTTTGCAGGCCAAGATTATCTTTAGCTAGGGACTCCTTGGTGGCTCAGTTGGTTAAGTATCTGCCTTTACCGCAGATCATGGCTTCAGGTCCTGGGATCAAGGCCTACATCAGGTTCCGTGCTCTACGGGGAGTCTGCTTCTCCCTCTCCTTCTGCCCCTTCCCCTTCCCCTGCTCGTGTTCGCTCTCTCTCCCTCTCTCTCAAATAAATAAAACCTTTTAAAAAAGATTAAGTTCACGTATCTCAGCGAATATCTGATTCATGACGAGCACTGGGCTTTCATAGTCACTGCTTCATGGTCTTGCTTTCAGTATTTTCTAGCAGCCAATAGCAGCTAACCAACTTTTTCTCCAAAGTTGTTTTTAAAAGGTAGTACTGCTTTGCTCCAAAATTGTACTGGTTTCCAATATAAGTTGTCCCATTTGAGTTTACCATAGGCTACATATAGCATCCAAATATACTAGTGACACTATTTATATTTGGATATGTCGTGTTATAATTGCAGCTGGAGAGCTTTCTCTTCTCTGACCCCCACAAAAATCTGGCAACATAATCTGGCAGTGTTACCTCCAAAGAATAGTCTCACACACTGTTACACATCTTTCTTAGGGCCATAAGATACTTCTCTTTGACATAAAGGAGATATCCCAACATGCCTTCAGAAGAGTGGGTTCCTGGGAATTGTGCTCTATTTTCTTGAGGGTTTTTTTCTGCAGTATTTGTACATTTTCCCAAGGCATCTAAGGAAACTGCTAATATCTCAGCAAGATTTTTTTTTCACTAACATATAATGTATTATATGTTCCACTGGTCCAGATCGGTGAATCATCAGTCTTACACAATTCATAGCACTCACCATAGCACATACCCTCTCCGATGTACATCAGTAACAGATCAACATGGACATCCTGTGAAATTGTGGGATATTTAAGTTTCCTTTGGACTAAGCATAAAGAGAGAAAGTAACATTAGCAGCTCTGATTTGCTCCTGTAAGGAGACCACACCTTGAGCTGTAGCTACAAAATTTATTTGATTAACTTTACCGATATCTAATACTATTCTGCAAGACCTGTGGTACTGTTTATTGGCCAAATGAGAGAATTAAATAGTGCTATTATAAGGATCAATAGGCTTAAATCTTTCAAGTCATTCCATGGTGGCAATGTGCTCTGTAGCTCCTCCAAAGGAATACAGTGATAGGTAGCTCTTACTTGACTTAATAGGAAGTGAAAGTGGAATTGTGCCTCTGGTGGAAGATATTTGTCTTTAAAAAAAAAAGCCTCTCAGAAACAAGAGAAAAAAACAGTATGTGTTTGTTTTTATATGGTCAAGTATGAGCATTTCAACTGAAAATTCTACTTACCATCTAACTCCATATGGCCTTGTTCTGACCAATACATGAAAATTGTGTGGTAAGTTCTTGGGGGATAGTGTTAGCTTGTTGCCCCTATATAATCTCCCAAGAGACTCATTCATTAGATCTATGAGGTCAGACTAATCAGACTGTATGAACAAAAAGTAGCTCGCATATTAGAAATCTTGATTTTTATCACTCTCTAAAGAGTGGGAGATACATCCAACAATTTTAAGGACCTGGACATATTAGTAAAAATTTACATGTCCTGGTCAGTGGCATCCTAGTATATCCCTTCTGCTTTAGATTGAACTGTGTCCCCCACTCTGAGTTTATATGTTGAAGACCTAAACCCTGGACCTCAGAATATAACTGTATTTGGGTTAGGGTCTTAAAAGAAGAGTTTTAAAATGAGTCCATTAGGGCACCTGGGTGGTTCAGTCTGGTTAAGTGTCTGCCTTCGGCTCTGGTCATGGTCCCAGGGTCCTGAGATCGGATCCACATCTGATCCGAGGGGAGCCTGCTTCTCCCTCTCCCTTTCCCTCTGTTGCTCCCTCTGCATGTGATCTCTCTCTCTCTCTGTATGTCAGATAAATAAATAAAATCTTAAAATAAATAAATAAAATGAGGCCATTTGTGTAACCCTAATCCAATCTGACAGGTGGCCTTATAAGAAGAGAAAGTTCAGATACAGGGTATATACACAAACAAGAAATACTGTAGAGACCAAAGAAATAGGTGGCAAAAAAAAAAAAGAAAGAAAGAAATAGGTGGCCATTTGCAAGCCAAGGAGAGAGGCCTTAGATAAAAACAAATAAATAAAAACCTTCTGACACTGCTGTCTTGTATTTTTAACCTCTAGAACTGTGAGAAAATCAATTTCTATTGTTTATGCCATCCAGTCGGGTATTTTGTTATGGCAGCCCTGGGAAACTAATACACCATCCATAGTAAAAGACAAATTATTGCAACTTGCACCTTCTACTGACAAAGAAGTACGATGCCTGACAGACTCTTCATATTTTCTTAGCAGCATATTTTATACCTAAGAAAACTGCTCCCACCAATATGCCAGGTGATCGTAAGGACAGCCAGCTTTGAGTTGGGCCCAGAGCAGGAAAGATCTAGGTCGGGTCCAGGCCATGATACAAGTGCATCTTCCTCTTGGGATGTATGAGCTGCAGATGTACGGTGCTGGAGGTACTGAGGGCGGCAAAAATACTTCCCGGATTTTTTTGACAGAATCAGAGGGAGAATCAGAAAACAGGCATCCAAATATTCTGGAACAAGATCAGAATTTAGCTGCATGAGTTTCCATATAACATTGCATGTAATCAGAAGACTTACTTAAAGCAAAGGAGTAGGAGAGGTACCCTCTAAAAGTTGCTGGCCTCTATCAAACATATCAGGAAGAGTTAATACCTATTCTTCTCAAAATATTCCAAAAACTAGCAAAGGAGGGAAAACTTCCAAACTCATTCTGTGAGGCCAACATTACCCTGATCCCAAAACCAGATAAAGATAACACAGAAAGAGAGAACTACAGGCCAATATCCCTGATGAACATGGATGCAAAAATTCTCGATAAAATAGTAGCAAAATGAATCCCAAAATGCATTAAAAATATCAGTCACCACTATCAAGTGGAATTTATTCCTTGGTTGTAAGTGTGGTTCAACATTTACAAATCAATGAGTGTGATACACCACATTAATAAAGTAAAGGAAAAGAACCATATGATCATTTCAATAGATGCAGAAATTTGAAAAATGTACCCACCGCTAATATCATCCTCACTGGGGAAAACCAGAGATTTCCTCTATGGTCAGGTACGAAACAAGGATGTCCACTCTCACCACTTCTATTCAACATAGTACTGGAAGTCCTAGTCAGCAATAATCAGACAACAAAGAGTAATACAAGACATGCAAGTTGGTAAGGCAGAAGTAAAACTTTCACTGTCTGCAGGTGTCATCATACAGAAAACCAGAAAAACTCCACCAAAAAACTGTTAGAATATAATAATAAGTAAATTTAGTAAAGTCACAGGATACCATGTCCATATGCAGGAATCTGTTGCAATTCTATATAACAAAAAGGAAAATTAAGGAATCAATCCCATTTACAATTGCACAAAAACTATGAGATACCTAGCAGTAATTCTAACCAAAGAGATAAAAGGCCTAGACTCTGAAAATCATAAAACACTGATGAAAGAAATGAAGATGACATAAAGAAATGGAAAGGCATTTCATGCTCATGGATTGGAAGAACATATATTAAATTGTCTGTACTACCCAAAGCAATCTATACATTTAATGCCATCCATATAAAAATACCAGCACCATTTTTCACATAGCTAGAACAATCCTAAACTGTGTATGGAATCACAAAAGACCCTGAATAGCCAAAGCAATCATGAAAAAGAAAAAGCAGAATTAGAGGCATCTCAATTCCAGATTTCACGTAATACTACAAAGCTGTACTAATCAAAACAGCATGGTACTGGCATAAAAATAGACACACAGATCAATAGAACATAATAGAAAGCCAAGAGATAAACCGACAACTACATGACTAATTAATCTTTGAGAAAGGAGACAAGAAAATGGGAAAAAGATGGTTTCTTCAGCAAAAGGTGCTGGAGAAAATGGACAGCAGAATGCAAAAGAGTGAAACAGGACCACTGTCTTATACCAAATACAAAAATAAATCAAAATGGAAGAAACTTAAATGTGAGACAGGAGACTGTAAAAATCCTACAGGTGAACACAGGATGTAACCTCTTTCACATCGACTGTAGCAACTTCTTTCTAGATAGATCTCCCAAGGCAAAGGAAACGAAAGCAAAAATAAACTATTCAGACTATATCAAAATGAAAACCCCTGCACAGTTAAGGAAACAATTAACAGAACTAACAGGCACCTTACTGAATGTAAGAAGGTATTTACAAATGACAAATCTGATACAGGGTTAGTCCACAATCTCTAAGGAGCTTATACAACTCAAACCCAATAAGCAAACACTCCCAATTAAAAATGGACAGAAGACATGAATAGACACTTTTCCAAAGAAGACATACAAATGTCCAACAGATGCTTGAAAAGATGTTCAACATCACTCATCATCAGCAAAATGCAGATGAAAACAATAATGATGTAACATCTCACACCTGTCAGAATGGCTAAAATCAACTACAGAAGACCCAACAGGTATTGATGAAGATGTGGAGAAAGGGAACCCACTTGTTCTGTTGGCAGGAATGCAAACTGGTACAGCCATTGAGGAAAACAGCATGGACATTCCTCAAAAAAGTTTTAAATAGAACTACCCAAGATCCAGCAATTGCGCTACTAGGTATTTACCCAAAGAATACGAAAAGACTAATTCAAAGGGATACATGCAGCCCGATGTTTATAGCAGAATTACCAACAATAGCCAAATTATGGAAACAGTCCATGTGTCCATCAGTTGATGAATATCCAGATAAAGAAGATGGGGTATGTGTCTCTGTGTATATTTATGTACATATATGTATATATACATACACATATATAAAATATATACATATATAAAAAATGAGATCTTGACTTTGCAATGATATGAATGGAACTAGAGAGTATTATGCTAAACAAAATAAGTCAGTCAGAAAAAGACAAATACCATATGATTCTGCTCATATGTGGAATTTAATAAATAAAACAACGGATCAAAAGCAAAAGAGAGAGAGAGAGAGAAACCTAAGAAACAGACTCAAGTATAGAGGACAGGGGTGCCTGGGTGGCTCAGTGGGTTAAGCCTCTGCCTTCGGTTCAGGTCATGATCCTAGGCTTCTGGGATGGAGCCCCGCACTGGGCTCTCTGCTCAGCGGGGAGCCTGCTTCCCCCCTTTCTCTCTGCCTGCCTCTCTGGCTACTTGTGATCTCTGTCTGTCAAATAAATAAAATCTTTAAAAAAAAAAAAAGTATAGAGGACAAACTTCTGGTTGCTTAGAGGGGAGATGGGGGTGATGGCTGAAAGAGGTGATGGGGATTAAGGAGTTCACTTGTTGTGATGAGCACCGGGTGTTGTATGAAGTGTTGAATCACCGTATTGTACTCCTGAACCTCATATGACTTTGTATGTTAACTGACTGGAATTTGAATAAAAACTTAAAAAATGAATAAAAAATAAAAACTCCTGTCCTCCTTAACATTGGAAAACCTCTTTAAAAAAACAACTTAATGGGTACCTGGGTGGCTTAGTCTGTTAACCATCTGCCTTCAGCTTAGGTCTTGATCCTAGGGTCCTAGGATAGGACCCCACATCAGGCTCTCTCCTCGGGGCGGGAAGCCTGCTTTTCCCTCTCCCATTCTTCCAGCTTGTATTCCCTGTCTCACCGTTTCTCTCTGTCAAATAAATAAATAAAATACTTGAAGAAATTTTTTTTTAATTTTTTATTTTATGTTTTAATTTTTTGCAATACAACTTAAATGGCAGTTAGGGGTGATACTACATAAGAATATGGCGCTCTCCGGGAAACCATTTTTACCTTGAATCAAAGACATTTATATAATGCTAGTCCGATGTGGGAAGACTACATGGGCCTGGAAACCATGAACAACTTATCAGTCTGAGTGACTCTACTGTAAAATATTCACATCTGATTCCTACAAATCTGGACTTTGCTGGTTTAAAGGTCTTCAGTTCTACATGAGGAATCCCTCTGCAAGGTAACATGTGAAGAGTAACATTGACTCAAAAGCTGTGACTGCTACCTTAGCACTCCAGTCTGCTTGTTCAGAAGAAATAGCAGAGGAGAAGAGGAATCAAGAACATGCCGTGGGGGCACCGGGGTGGCTCAGTGGGTTAAAGTCTCTGCCTTCAGCTCCGGTCATGATCCCAGGGTCCTGGGATCGAGCCCCACATCGGGCTGTCTGCTCGGCAGGGAGCCTGCTTCCTCCTCTCTCTCTCTGCCTGCCTCTCTGCCTACTTGTGATCTCTGTCTGTCAAATAAATAAATAAAATCTTAAAAAAAAAAAAAAAAAGAACAAAAAAAAAGAACATGTCGTGGATACTGACCGTCATCATCAGAAGGACATGGCGCTCTTATTATACCAGCGGATCAGGCGAATACGTGTGTGCCTAAGTGATCCTCCAGGGTCACTCTTGATTACTTACTTTCCCCATTCTAATAATAAGTTCAATTGTCTAGACCAGAAAAGGGAATAGTGACAAAGGGCTAAAGCTCCTCATGAATTATGGTCTGCATCATGTCACCAGGGAAGTCATGGATACCAGCAGAGTTGCTATTTTAGACTGAAAGGAATCTAAAACAAGGGTGGAGGAGGAAACGAGTATCAGCTGTGACCTTGAAACCAACTGGAGCATTGTGAGTTGTTCATCCCAGCAACCTTTTTCTACATTTCCTCCAGGAAGAGAGGTTCCCCAGAATCCTGGAGGAACTGCATCTGATACAGATATGAAATGGATCGAAGCAGCACGAGTGGTGGACTGTGAGGGACACATAGTTGCACTTCCCAGCTCCCTCTCTTGAGGCTGGACTTGATGATTTAGCTACTGTATCAGCAAACATCCTTTAGTTGTCAACCCCTTCAGAGAGTCCTTAAGTTCACAGATCTGCCTGGCTTAGGTCATGCCCCTTTACACGATAGCCCATGTTCAGCGACTGGTTAGTGCAGAAGTATAATGGTCTGATCATTTTTTAAAATTTTAAATCACTTTTATGTAAGAATTTGCAACATTAATAACTCTCGTGAAAACATCCAAGCCCAGGCAGAACTGCATCAAACAGCATTCTTATGGGTAGCCGGTAGACAACAGAACTTCCACCCTCCTTTGCGACACCCTAAACTCACTGGTAAACTCTGCTTCCAAGTACTTCCACAAAACACACAAGATCAATCTGTGTTCGCAACCAACCTGCTTCACGTTCACATGAATGGTTCCATCATCTTAGCACAACTAGGAACAATCTGAATGTCTAGACTAGCCATTTTAAATATTACATTTTTTTTTATAAAATAAAAAAGATTTTATTTATTTATTTGACAGAGATTACAAGCAGGCATAGAGGCAGGCAGAGAGAGAGGGGGAAGCAGGCTCCCTGCCAAGCAGAGAGCCCGATGTGGGGCTCGATCCCAAGACCCTGGCATCATGACCTGAGCCAAAGGCAGAGGCTTTAACCCAATGAGCCACCCAGGTGCCCCAAATATTACATATTTTGTACATAATATTTTTAAATATTACATATTAAATGTTACATATTTAAAATGACTAGTCTGGCCATTCGGATTGCTCTGCTCATGGCCTTGGCTAAGATTGGACCTACATCTCAGCCTGACTTCTTCCTCTGCCCAGTTCGGTTTCCTTCCTCTTTTCTCGTGTTGACCAAAAAGTCACTTATAACAAACATCCTGCATACCTGTTTCAAAGTCTCTTTGCTGAAGAACCCTACTGCTAATAGTTGCTTAACCATAGTGCAAGGAAAGGCATTTGGGGACAGTAATAGATTTTACTTGCAAAGGATCATGGACTTCTTTAGGTGTGAAAAGCATGCCTGTAAGAAATTCTCGTTTTTTTGTTTTGTTTTGTTTTGTTTTAGTTATCTGTTTTCTGTATCCAACCATGTATCACCATCCTAATTATTAATAACTTACTCTTTCCTAATCACTGTGATGATTCTGTCACTTAATTTGCCCCAACAGCAGTTATAATTCAAACATTGCATCAACCTTTGTGTTTGGTTTATAGTGTGTGTGTGTGTGTGTGTGTGCGCTCGCACGCGTGTGCGTGTGTGTGTGAAAAAGGTCTCAGGTAATAGTCCTGAGTTTTTTTTACATGCCTTGAGGGAAGAATTTGAGATTTGAGCTTTATCTGATCTGTCAAAAAATTCATCGTAGACCATCCCATTTAAATTAGTTCCTAGCAGCAGTTACCTGGCCTTCCAGGACTTCACCTTCAGTGGGCTCATTGCCTCAGGATACCGCAAGCTTACTTCATTAGGTTATTCTATACTCTGTGACATAGTCTGCTAGTTTGCTATTCTGGAATCTGAATGGGCATCTTGCTGGCTTTTATCTTAGCTCAGTAAACTATTACAGATACATTCTCTTGAGTGTTGTTTCTGGGAGATATGACATTAAGCTATAAACTTAATTTTATAGCGTATTTTATATGACTTAATTTTATAGCTTATTTTATATGACTATTTCATTCTTTTTTAAAGATTTTATTTATTTCTTTGTCTCAAGAGCATGGGAGAGCGAAAGAGAAAGCACAAGCAGGGGAAGCAACAGGCTCGCTGCTGAGCAAGGAGCCTGATGTGAAACTCAATCCCAAGATCCTGAGATCAGGACCTGAGCTGAAGGCAGATGCTTACCTGCCTGAGCCACCCAGGCACCCCGATCCTGACTAATTTAAAGAGAAGAAAAGGAATTTATTAGAAAGCAGATGTAGTTCAAATATTTGGGAGAAGTGTAGAACAAATGAGCCTCAGGAAAGGCAAAATCTGTAGCTACTCTGGAAGTTATCAGTAACAGGAATTCGCAAACTGTCTTGAAAGAGTTCCCAAGAATTTCCCCTGGTGATTCTGAATTAGTAACTCTGAGATATGACTTAGGAATTAATGATTTTTATAATACATATTTTTAGAGTATTGCCCACAGTAAGTTAACCCCAATCATTTTCTGTCCCTTTGTGTATATACCCAAATTTTAAAAATTTCCGGACTACCAAACTAAAAAGCTTCTGCACAGCAAAGGAGACCTTCAGAAAAATGAAAAGGGGACCTACAGAATGGGAGAAAATATTTGCAAATCATATATCTAATACCCAAAATATCCAAAGAATTCATCTATGCCAGTAGCCAAATGAAAAGTAACAAAACAAAAAACTCTACCAACCTGATTAAAAAGTGGGTAGAGCGTCTGAAAAAATATTTTTCCAAAGACATAAAAATGGCCATCAGATACATGAAAATGTGCTCAACTTCACTCATCACCACGAAAATGCAAAACAAACCACAATGAAATATTCTCACAGCTTTTAGAATGGATAGTCTTACAAGAAACAAGTGTTTTTGAGGATGTGGAGAAAAGGGAGCCCTTGTGCACTGTTGGAGGAATGTGAACGGAGGGAAACAGTATAGAAGTTCCTCAAACACTGAAAATAGAACTACCATATAATTGAAAAATTCTGTTTTTGAGTATTTATGCAACGGCAATGCAGCCCTAACTCAAAAACATCTGTACCTCTGTTTTCTTTGCAGCATAATTTACAATAGCTAATACATGGAAATAACCTAAAGGTCCATGAATGGCTGAAGAGGTAAAGAAAATAGCAATTATCTATATAAAGAATATATATATAATTATATATATATCTATGCTATCTATACATTAATAGCTATCTATAAATCTATATAGATATCTATATATAATATATAATATAGATCTATCTATATATTATATATGATTATATATTATATATTCTATATATATTATAGATACATATATCTATAGTATACATATTTTTATATTTATATATATATATATATAAAAAATCCAGTCCTACAAAAGAAGGAAATCCTGCCATTTGTGACAACATGGATGGACCTTGAGGCCATTATGCTATGTGACATAAGTCAGACAAAGAAAGACAAATACTACATGAGTTCACTCATATGTAGAACCTAGAAGATACAACTCATAGATACAGAGAATCAAATGGTGTTTTGACAGAGATGACCAAAATGGACAAAGTCAGTCAGAAGGAACAAACTTCCAATTACATATTTAAATATTATATATTTAAAAGTGCTAAGATAGTGAATCTTCAAAGTTATTACTACATTAAAAAAATTTACAACAATATATGGTGATTGGTGTAACTAAATTTATTGTAATCATTTCAGGATCTATACATTTAATGAGTCATTATGTTATAAACATGAAACTATTATAATGTTATATGTCAAATATGTCTCAATAAAACAAAAAGTTACGAACAAGGGGAAAAAAGAAATCAATAGAGAAAGTCAACAAAACCAAAAGTGGACCTTTGAAAAGATCAGTAAAATCAATAAGTCTGTATCCAGGCTAAGAACAAATGAGAGAGTATGCTAACTACTAATATCAGAAATGAGGGGTGCCTGGGTGGCTCAGTGGGTTAAGCCTCTGCCTTGGGCTCTCTGCTCAGCGGGGAGCCTGCTTCCCCCTCTCTCTCTGCCTGCCTCTCTGCTTGCTTGTGATCTCTGTCCCTCAAATAAATAATCTTTAAAGTTAAATTAAATTAAAAGGGGCAGCACCTGGTTGGCTCAGTTGGTTAAGCATCTGCCTTCGGCTCAGGTCATGGTCTCAGGGTCCTGGGATCGAGCCCCGCATCGGGCTCTCTGCTCAGCGGGGAACCTGCTTCCCCCTCTCTATCTGCTTGCCACTCTGCCTACTTGTGATCTATTTCTCTCTGTGAAATAAATAAATAAAATCTTAAAAAAAAAAAAAAAAGTAAATTAAAACAATGAGCTACCACTACCCACCTGTTGAAATGATCCAAATCCAGAACACTGACAACACCAAAAGCTGGTGAAGATATGGTGCAACAGGAACTTTCATTTAATGCTGGTGGGAAGGTAAAAGACAGCAGCCACTTTGGAAAACAGTTTGGTGATTTCTTATAAAATTAAGCATACACTTATTTGTAATCACGCTCCTTACTTTTTGCGCAAAGGATTTTAATCCTATGTCCACAAAACCTGCATACAGACGTTTCTAACAGCTTTATTCTAATTGCCAAAACTTAGGGGCCAACATCTGGTCCTTCAGTAAGTGAATGAATAAAGTGTGATACATCCAGAAAATGGAATATTATTCAGTGTTAAAAAGAAATGTGCTATTAAGCCATGAATAGACATGAAGGAATCCTAACTGTGTTATCACTAAGGGAATGAGCCTAATTTGAAAAGGCTACATACTGTTTGACTCCAACTATATGGCATTTTGGAAAATGCAAAACTATGAGGACAGTGAAAAGCTCAGTGGTTGGTGGGCATTGTAGGAGAATGGTCAGAGCACAGAGGATTTTTACTATAATGATGGATAAACATAATTGTATATTTGTCCAAACCCACAGAATGGACAAAATGAAGAGTCGACCCAATGGAAACTATGGACTAGGGCCGCCTGGGTGGCTCAGTCAGTTATGCGTCTGCTTTCTTGTCCCAGAGTCCTGGGATCAAGCCCTGCATCGGGCTCCCTGCTCAGCAGAGAGCCTGCTTCTCCCCCCCGCTCCTCACCTCATTCATGTTCTCATTCTCGCTCACTCAAAGTTTGAAAAAAAGAAAAACTATGGGCTGTGGGTGATTTTGGTGTGTCAATGTAGATTTGTTAATTGTGAAAATGTACGATTCTGGTGGGGGATGATTATAATGAGGGAGCCTATGCATATGTTGGGGCAGTGGGTATAGCGTAAATCTTTGACTTTCCCCTCAATTTTTAATGAAACTAAAACTGGTCTAAAAAATACTCTTCAGGCGCCTGGGTGGCTCAGTGGGTTAAAGCCTCTGCCTTCAGCTCAGGGATTCCAGGGTCCTGGGATTGAGCCCTGCATGGGACTCTATGCTCAGCGAGAAGCCTGCTTCCTCCCTCTCTCTCTGCCTGCCTCTCTGCCTACTTGTGATCTCCGTCTGTCAAGTAAATAAATAAAATCTTTTAAAAAATACTCTAAATAATAATAAAAAGCTTAAGTCCATATATATCGGGCAAGTGGTTAAATAAGAAATGTTCCGGACATGGTGTGAAATGTTGAGGACTAACTAGAAAGAATGTGTCAGCGGTGCCTGCCTGGTTCAGTCAGGAGAGCATGCAACTCTTGATCTCAAGGTCGTAAGTTCGAGCCTTACAGGGAGCATAGTGTTTACTCATGTAGAAATAACCATGTTATATTAAACCAAAAAATGTTGAGGGATAGTTTGTATAGTATCTTCATAAAACACACTAAATAGATCAATAGAATATATCTAAAGGCTTATATATTTATATATATTTATATGACTATAAAGAATTTTCTTAAAACATTGGTTACCACAGCCATCTGGGCTGAGTATGGTTAGTGATATAATTAACTTTTTGTACATCACTATGTTCTTTATTTTAGTCTAATAATCACGTAAGAATTGTTTCTTACCAGTGAGTATACCTTTGTTTTTATGACTATATTAACAATGTATATCACTAGTAAGTAAAGCCAAATATCATCAAAAATATAATTAGGAAAGTAAAAGTCACCTGAAATTTTAACTCCCTGAAAAATTAAGCATTAACGTTGTGGTAGTGACTAATTTGTTAAAGCACTAACACATGAGCATAATTTTCCCTAAATGGAACAATGTAGGTTTTTAAAAATCTAAATTAGGCACTTAAAAAAGAGTCTTTTAGTTGGGTGGTTAGTTCTAGATATAGAATCCTATTACAAAGCAGAGAAAGAAGACAGGGAGAGAATTCCGTCTCTCAGTTATCAATATTTATAACAGTACTTTCTTATTTGAGCTATTATTGCATTCCCTCTAGAATCTCCAAAATAATGTCAAATTATAATATTCTCAGCAGGGATTTCTGTCATGTTTTCTATCTTAATGGAACTGAATTTTGCATTTTACATTTTAGGATGACAGCCCCTTTTTTTTGGTGACTTATCTTTATTCTTTTAATAGGTTTATTTATATTTTATTTAGCTATTTTATGAGAATATCTGCTGGAATAGATCTCATATTTTTGCAATGATGTATGTTATTGATTTAATAAATTATTTTATTTCCTGAATATATCAGTCAGTGTTCTCCAGAGAAACAGAACCAAAGGGGACTATGTATATATATACATCTATATACATATGTATGTATCTATTATGTATGTGTGTGCATGTAAATATCTCTATCTTTCTATCTACAGAGAGAGATTAAGATTTATTGTAAGAAATGAGCTCATGTAATTATGAAAGCTGAAACGTCCCAAGATCTGCAGTCAGCCAGCTAGAGACTCAGGAGAGCTGATAGGGTCTGAGTCAGAAGGCCTGCGCACACAGAGAGCTGACTAAGGAAGTTCTTGTCTAAAAGACAGCAGCCTGGAGATGCTAGAAGTGGTGTTTTAGTTTGAGTCTGAAAACTGGGAAAAAAGACCAGTTTTCCAGCTCAAGACATTCTGGCCATAAGAGATTCCCCTTACTCAAGGAAGGATCAGTCTTTTTATTCTATTCATACTTCAACTGATTGGTTCAGGGCCACCCACATTAGGGAGGGCAATCTACTTTGCTCAGCCTTCCAGCTGAAAGTTAAGGTGCATCTGGGTGGCTCAGTCAGTGAAGCAGCTGCCTTCAGCTCAGGTCATGATCCAGGGGTCTTGGGATCGAACCCCGCATCGGGCTCTCTGCTCAGCGGGGAGCTGCTTCTCCCTTTCCCTCTGCCTGTCACTCTGCCTACTTGTGCTCACTCTCTCTGTCAAATATATAAATAAAATCTTTTAAAAAATGAAAAGAAAAGAAAGTTAATCTCGTGCAAAACTACCCTCACAGAAACCCATAAAATAATTTTTGACCACATAGCTGGGCACTCCGTGGACCAGTCAATTTTACATATAAAATTAACCATCACAAATCCACTCTTTGTCAACTCATCACCCAAACACATCTCCTTAACCATACTCACCTGAAAGACTAACAAGGTTATAATTCCACCGAACAACTTCCTTGTGTGCCACTGAAAAGGCACTACACTCTCTCTGGAAGAGGATGTCAAGTCTTTGAGTGATGTTTGCTCTTCTTGATATCCCATTACTTAGGTACTATGATATAAAATTAATAACGCTTAAATGTTAAAATATAAAGTCCATACATCTAATGTTACATTAAAAGTAAACGAGAGGGAAGAAAAGAAAGACTTGACATATAGATATTGATGTATAGATACACATATATAAACACACATAGCCGTTCTTAACAAAATAAGGTTGAAATACTCATGATAACGACTGTCCTCATTTCTGTTAAGTGCTAATTTGGTCATAGCCTGTATTCATCCACTACCCATTCCATATTGCCTTGGCCTTCAGCAAACACCTCAGCTGGTTGTGGATCTTTGCTTGGTGGGGTGATCCAAATCTTTATTCCTGAAGGGTTTCTGCCATTAATAGTTTTGCCAGGATTGTGTGATCATAGTTATCCACTGACTAATCCCAGGGCATGGCAATTCTAAGAGATGCCGCAAAGAATCTCGTGTATTCCAGACATGGTCTTCCTTCCCTCCATTGTGAAGTTGTAGTCCAATTTCCTCTTGGGAACCAAATCAGTTATTCCAGCCACCACAGGAACTCCCTTCTTTGCCTGTTGATTCAAGGGCACAGGGAGTCTGTAGTTGCCCAGCAGCAATCTTAAGTTCCAAGTCAATGAAATCACTGTTGTAACTCCTTATAGAAGCATTTCTCCCTTTGTAGCCAAGATCTTGCGGCCAGTAGACCATAAGATCATGGGAATAGGAAGCAAAACTTTTACTAGTGGATCACTAAAGATTATAGTGGTACCACTCCCTTTTCTACCCCTTAATTCCTTAGGGAATCCTAACTATGGGAATAACAGCATCATATATTGGATGTGAATTCAGAGTATATACAGGCTTCTGCAGAACCTTGTCCCAGCCATGCAAGGTATTGCCACCTAACTGGTATTGTAACTCAGTCTTCAAAAGGCCATTCCACCATTTTATCAAGCCAGCGGCTTCAGAATGGTGGGGAATATGATAAGACCAGTGAATTCTCGGAGCATGGGCCCATTGGTGCACTTCAGTTTCTACTAAGTGAGTTCCTCGATCCAAAGCAATGCTGTGCAAAGTACCATGACAGCGGATAAAATATTATGTGGTAGTTTTGGCAGAAGCATTGCATGCTGGGAAGGCAAATCCATATGCAGAGTTAAGTGTTTCTTTCTCAGGAACAAAATGCTGCCTCTTCCCTGATGGAAGTGGTTTGATGCAATCGACCTGCGACCAGTAGATGGCCGGTCGGCTTGGGGAATGGTGCCATTTGAGGGACTCAGTGTTGGACTCTTGCTGGCAGAATGGGCACTCTGCGGTGATGAGTGGAAGTCCGCTGCTGAGCTCATGTAAAACCTCCATCCCTACGAACATGGGTATTTTGTTCATGAACCCATTGGGTGATGATGGAGATGGCTGGGGAAAGATACTGGCTAGAATCCCCAAAGCAGGTCATCCTATTCCCTTGATTATTAAAATTCTCCCTGTTGAGGTCACTTTTTTTTTTTTTTTAAGATTTTATTTATTTATTTATTTGACAGACAGAGATAACAAGTAGGCAGAGAGGCAGGCAGAGAGAGAGAGAGAGAGGAGGAAGCAGGCTCCCTGCAGAGCAGAGAGCCCAATGCAGGGCTCGATCCCAGGACCCTGGGATCATGACCTGAGCCGAGGGCAGAAGCTTTAACCCACTGAGCCACCCACGCGCCCCCTGAGGTAACCTTTTGGTGAACTGTTCACACAGAACCGAATATCTTCACATCACCCTCTACACACACACCATACAGAGAGGTCTGTCCTTATACCTCTTCCCCAAATCTTCTTGTCACCAATTTTTCAGTCGTGTTCATTCTAAGTTCCTGACCATCCAACCAAATCCTTGGCCACGGATCATGAATCCTTATAAAATCATACATCTGGCCATTTTTCTTTTCAGGCAACGAGTTCTGCCCAGTGGGTAGATTCCCTGTCACCACTTCCTTCAGGGATGTCCCAGAAATGGCTATAGTGCTCTATCTGTCCACTTTCAGGTATTGCTTACCTATCTTGCAGAATCATCAAGAAACCAGGTTCAGGTCTTCCCTTCTTTTGTCAAGTGATTGTAGAGACCTTCCCATGAGGCCATAGGTATAGGCTAAGAGAGAGAATTTAGTATAGTAAGAGTAAGGACCATAGTCCTTTGGGCCACTTTGTGCAGCTTACTTGTACCTTCAGGGGTTTCTTGAGCCCAGTCACATATTTACCAATTCCATTTGATGATGGAGTGCTACTGTTCATACCTGACTTTATAGCTTAGTGGGTCAGTTAACACTCAGCTCCTGATGAACCAGCCCAGGGTGTATGGTAACTTGGTGATATATAGTTAAGCATTCAGTTTCTACTAAGGCCCAGTAGTAGGCCAAGAACTGTTTCTCAACAGTGGGTAGATTTCTATATAAGATGGTAAGACTTTGCTCACAATCCTAAGGGCCTGCAGATTTACCTCTAGGGGCCTTCCAAAGGCTACCAACAGCATCCTTTCCTGTCCTGGATACTCAAGCACCATTGGATCTGTTGGATCTTATAGCCCAAGAGGCAGAGTACCTTGCACAGCAACTCTGACCTATTGCAGAGCCTCCTTTTGGTTCTAGGCCCCATTCAAAACTAGTACCTTTTTGGGTCACTTGGCAAGTGGTCTGGATTAATACATCCAAGTGAGGAATGTGCTCTCTCCCAAAGCCACTAGGCAGTGTGCTTGTTTTTTGGTTGTAGGGAAGGCCAAGTGCAACAATTTCTCCTTCACCTTTGAAGAGATATCTCAACATGGACCCTAGAAATTTCACTGGGCTAAAAGGCCTCTGAACTTATATTGGCTGTATTTTCCACTCTCTGGCACACAAACATCTTATCAATAAATCTAGAGTAGTTTCTTGCTCACTAGGTCCAATCGGCATAATGTCATTGATACACAGACTAATGTGACATATTGTAAAAGAAAAAGGTGATCAGAATTCCTGCAAATTAAATTATAACATAGCACCAGAGAGTTGATATGTCCCTGAGGTAGTAGGACAGTGAAGGTGTATTGTTAACAAACTGCTTTTGGGGGTTCTTATTGACAGGGATGGAGAAAAAGGCATTTGCCAAATCAATAGCCGCATACCAAGTACCAGGGGACGTGTTAATTTGCTCAAGCAATGAAATCACATCTGGTGTAATGCTTGTAATTGGAGTCAACACCTGGTTAAGCCTGTGATAATCCACTGTCATTCTCCAAGTTCCATCTGTATTCTACAAAGTCCAAATAGATGTGTCGAATGGGGTGGTGGTGGTAATCCCCAACCCCGCATCTTTGAAATCCTTTCAACTGTGAAGTACAGAAATATCCCAGTGCTAATTGGGAATTTAATATGAAATTTAAATTGTATATCAGTTCAGTAGGTTAAAGTTATTTTTATTTAAAATGATAACTATGTCACTTATTTATCACCTTAGATAAAACTGGGAAAGGATCCCTACCTCATACTTTACAACATAAATTCAAATAGACATAAGGATTAAACATCAGGAGAAATATAAAAATATTAAATAAAGACTTAGGTTTGGGAGTGATTCTTTAAACAAGACAACACAGAAGCTTTGAAAGGGTTGAGAAACATATTTCGATTTTCTTCTAAATTTGTACTTTTTTATTAATCTTGTCTTCTTTAAAATGACGGTAATTTTTCAGTTAGTATAGATTTAGCTGGATCACATAATAATATGAAAAAGTCTACAACTCATTCTCTACAAGAAATTTTACAAATTTAGTATTACAAATTCAGTACTGATTTACCTCTTTGAGCCAAGACAGTTTTAGTAAGTTTTCTTAATTATTAAGCATTTTTTTCAACTTTACTTTGTTTTTGCTCATTTATTTCAAATTTTTTGAGTTATCAGAGAATGTGACATAAAAAAGATTTTTAATCTTTGTTAAGGTTTCTGTTGTTGCTAAATGATTATTTTTTTAAATGATTTTATTAATTTATTTGACAGAGATCAAAAGTAGACAGAGAGAGGGGGTAGGGGAAGCAGGCTCCCCACTGAGCAGGGATCCTGATGTAGAACTTGATCCCAGGACCGTGAGATCATGACCTGAGCCGAAGTCAGAGGCTTAACCCACTGAGCCACCCAGGCGCCCCTGTATAATGTATATTATTAATGTATATTAATTAACCACCCCATGTGATTCCTTATTTTTCATCTGATAGATCTTTTTGATTATCTAAGAACCATATTCCGATGTTCAAGTAAAAACTGCACTATTTGCAACTTCTCCTGGCATTTGTAATGGTTTTTGCTTTATTTAACTTCTTTTTTTTCAAAGTTTACCAATTTATTCATTCAAGTAATCTCTAACCCAGTGTGGGGCTCAAACTCAGGAGCCCAGGATCAAGAGTCACAAGGCTCCTCTGACTGAGTCAGCCGGGGGCCCCATGCTTTATTTTACTTTTGTGTGATTATCTACATACGTATTTTGATTGCTATCATGTATACTACGTATTTTATTATTGCTTAATGTGGCTTTCATTTGTTTATTTTTTTTTAAAGATTTTATTTATTTATTTGACAGAGAGAAATCACAAGTAGACGGAGAGGCAGGCAGAGAGAGAGAGAGAGAGGGAAGCAGGCTCCCTGCTGAGCAGAGAGCCCGATGCCAGGACTCGATCCCAGGACCCTGAGATCATGACCCGAGCCGAAGGCAGGGGCTTAACCCACTGAGCCACCCAGGTGCCCCTCATTTGTTTATTTTAATTAAACTTAAAATTATACTTTGTTATAATTTGTTATAAAGTTAACTAAACTTAAAATTATACTTTGATAAGATAGTTTTCATATCTGCTTATTATTAGTTTTGTTCATCCCTTTTTATTTTTATTTTTCCTGGCTTTTTAAATTTATTATTTTTATTATTTTATTTTTTTTTAATAAACCTATAATGTATTTTTATCCCCAGGGGTACAGGTGTGTGAATCGCCAGGTTTACACATTTCACAGCACTCACCATAGCACATCCCCTCCCCAATGTCCATAACCCCACCCCCCTCTCCCGTTCCCCCCTCCCCCCAGCAACCCTCTGTCTGTTTTTTGAGATTGATTCTTTTATCATCCCTTTATTTTTAACCTCTTTTTGTCTTATTTTATTTTATTTTATTTATTACTTTTTAAGTAGGCTCCACGTGGAGCACGGAGCCTACCCTGGGGCTTGAACTTATAACCCTGAGATCAAGACCCAAGCTGAGATCAAGAGTTGGAGGCTTAACCAACTAAGCCACCCAGGCACCTCTATCTTATTTTATTATTTAAAGTTTAAAGACCTACACAAATGCAGACTTTCTAAGTAGGCTACAGCTAAGTGATCATTCACAAATTGAACACATCTGTTTAACCAGAACTTAGAAAAAAAAATAAAAACAATAAATTGTTCAGCATCCCAGATGCCTTCCCCTCATGGAAAACTACTGCTCAGACTTGTAATACCATGGATTAGTTACGCCTTTTTCACATTTATTTCTGGAATTGATCAAAACTGACTATTGTGTATGATGTAAAGCAAGAGCGTGTGTATGTTTGTGTATATCCGCCCCCCACCCCTGCAAGGGCATTTGTTATTTCCAGTAGCGTTTATTGAAAGATAAGCCTTTCTCCATTATACTGCAGTGACACCTTCCTCATAAATTGGTTGACTATATAGGTGAGGGTCTGTTTTTGTATTCTCTATGCTGTTCTCTATTCTCATTATTACACCAACAGCACCCTATCTCAATTACTACAATATTGTTGTAAGAGAACTTGACTCCTGATAGTACAAGTCCTTCCATTTGTGTTTGTTTTTCTTTTTATTATTGTTTTTTGGGTTTTGTTCAAGATTGCATTAACTACTATTGGACATTTGTATATTCATATCAGTTTAAAAATCACTTCTCAATGAATACTGTTTTTCTGAAAATAAATAAATTGGAAAAAAAATAAAAAATAAAAATCACTTCTCAGTTCACATAAACTTTCATTTTTATAGCTTTTTTGAGACATAACTTTCTAACAATTCTCACTGAACCCTTTTAAATTTACAGTTAGATGAGTTCTGTTCAATCTACGCAGTTTACACCGCTAAAACATTAGCCCAGTTTTAGAATATGTCCCTCATCCTCAAAATTCCCCCCTGCACATTTGCAATCAATCCTCATCCCTATTCGTGACTCCAGACAACCAACAACCTGCTTGATATCACTGTAGTTTTATTTTTGTTTTCGTTTTTTAACAAGAGAGAAGTTTATCAATTCTGCCGCAAGGGATCAGCAGGAGGAGAGCAAAGGCCAGACTATCTGCCTATATCACTCAAGTTTCGCATTTTCTAAAAATTCATGTAAATGAGGGTAACAGGGTTTTCCACAGCCCCTCTGCATTTGGGCCCAGCAGAGACCAAAGCCCTGTTTGCACCACTTAGGCCACCTGCTTAATCTAGGCGCTGCTCCTGGAAGGGTAATCCGATCGAAGTCCAGAGAAAGGGCACTAAAGCTATGCATTTAGGCAGCCATTTTCTTTCTTTAATTTTTTTTTTCTATAAGATTTTATTTATTTAGTTGACAAAGAGAGAGAAAGAGCACAAGCAGGGAGAGCGAGAGAGGGAGAAGCAGGCCCCCCAATGAGCAGAGAGCCTGATGTGGGACTGGATCTCAGCAGTCAGAGACCGTGACCAGGAAGGAAGGCAGATGCTTACCTGTCTGGCCCCCCAGGCACTCTGGGCAGCCATTTTCTGTATATATTAATGACTGGGGGCAAAAAGAGCCCTACAGGATATAAATCTATGAAACTAACTATATATTATATTATATAATACATAACTATATATTATACTACATAATATTATAATATATTATATATTCATATATTATATATGAAACTAATTATATAAAGTAGTTTAATAACTCCTATAAAAACAAAAATAAGCCCTTAGATGAAATTTTAATTTAGGAAAGCTAAAGGCACACCTGAGACTCTTTGGCTAAATGGTTTTTGATGAATTGACAGACAGACCTAGAATACCCACCCATCTGGCTAACTTCAAGGTTAATTTAAAGCATCTCCTTTTGGGGGGATATTTTTCTAATGCACTGTCTTTGTGCACAGCACCATTTCCTGCATTTTACTCCATTACATCTTTTTCCATGGACACAAATGTCTCTGTCCTCTATCGGTATGTTCAGGGCTTGAGATCTTTTGATTAAAAAAAAAAAAAAACGCTAGTTCTCAAACCCATAGGTACATGAAAATCAGCTAGGAAACTTATAAAAACTGATGCTGGGACTCTATCTTGGACCAATAAAGCAAAAATTTCTGTGGGTAGGGGCATAGGCATTGTTGTGTTTTATGGTTGTTTCTGTTGTTTTGTTTTTTGGCATCTCAGGTCATTTTAATGTTTATTTATGGTTTAGAACCGTTGATCTATCCTTTGGTAATTGTTAACAATGCAAATTTCTGGGGCACACCATAGACCCACTGAATCAGAAATTACAGGGTGTTACCCAGTAATCTCTGTTCTGATCAACCCTTTAACTGATACAGGCATATCTCTGAAATGTGGGAATCATTGATCTAGCCAGTGTTACTCAACTTTGACAATAGGTTGGAGGCACCTGGATGCTTTAAAAAATACTGATGCCTGGGTACTGATGGTACTGATCGTACTGATGGTACTGATGCCAGACTACCTCATAGTCTGATTTAATTGTTCTGGAGTGTGATCCTAACATTAAGATCTTACAGAAATGCTCCAGATAATGTTAATATGTAGCCAAGATTGAATGCTTTACTAATTCATGAGCCCATGAGAACAGAGATCATGACATAACCAGCTTTGTATATTTTGAATTTGGCACAGGATTTGACACATTGAATGAGGAGGAAACAAAAATGAAGGGGAACTTGCAGGAGGCAGAGGAAGAATAGATCAATCATACTAAAAACGGTTAAACATTTGGATTTTTCTGAAGGAATGCAAGTCAGCTGCATAGTCTTCAATAGTCATCCAGAGATTCTGACTTCCTTCATATTAACTGAGACTTTCTTCATTTTGCCTTCCAAAAATAAAAGGCTTTGGTTCTTTGGATAGTATGATCTACTATGCTACTCCTCATAAATAATCAGTTTAATAGAACATATATTCAAATGCTCAACTATCTTCAGGTTTAAAAAAAAACATATCTGGCTGATCGTAACTGGAAAGCATTCAGCACCAAATGAATCTGTTAGGAGAATAAGGTATTCAGAATACAGGGGCACATGAGTGACTCAGTCGTTAAAGTGTCTGCCTTTGGTTCAGGTCATTATCCCAGGGTCCTGGGATCGAGCCCCACATCGGGCTCCTGGTTCTATGGGAAGCTTACTTCTTCTCCCACTCCCCCTGCTTGTGTGTTCCCTCTCTCACTGTGTCTCTCTTTGTTAAATAAATAAAATCTTTTTAAAAATAAATAGATAAATAAATAAAATACATTCATTCCAGGAAAATATCAGTCATAACCATTATTAAAATAATCAGTTTAATTATTTATGAAGACAGCTGCATTTCCTTTTTGAAATCTGTTTTATAGCAAAATCTTCAAATTTCAAATTGTTTTAAACCAAAAGCAAGGAACAAATATTAAATTATCTTCAAAAAGACAAATTAATAATCAACCAAGTTTAGGCATTATTGAAGATTTTCTAATTGAAATTTGCTTAATGCTGGAAACAAGAGGGGAAAAAATCCCTTGTACTATTTTTCTTTACAGTTTGGTAATATAATGTTGAATTATTTTTTTTAGTCCTTCATTTATCTATGATAATGATTATCAGTATCAGAAGTAGATTAATTTAAAATGTGTTATTGAAAATATTATTTTCTCAGTTATAAAATCAAGATATTAGTGATGTTCAAGCAAATACCATGAAAACAATCAACTAGAATGTTTTCCCATATAGTATTATTTTAGTTTTTATAAAACAAACACCAATAATCAAAAGTTTATCAACAATGAACAATTCTAACCAAATAGTTGTATGTTTTTTTCAATTTCACTCATGCTTGAGCTTGGCTTTCTATAAACTCAAGCTTCTGTACTCCTCTGATCATTATGACCTGCCTTTCACTGAAGCAGATGGTGACTAGATCCTGATCAGAGGAAATGACTACACATAGCAGCTAAGCCTGATGGCCTTAGTAGACAGGAAGACACGTAGAGACAAAGCTCATAAAATGGCTGATGATTTGGTGAATTCTGTGTTGCAGTTCTTTTCTTTTTCTTTTTCTTTTAAACATTTTATTTATTCATTTGACAGAGACACAGTGAGAGAGGGAACACAATCAGGGGGAGTGGAAGAGGGAGAAGCAGGCTTCCCATGGATGGGGGAGGGGCTTCTGGGATCATGACCTGAGACTAAGGCAGATGCTTAAAGACTGAGCCACCCAGGCGCCCCCTGTGTTGCAGTTTTTAATAACAAGGGTCTAGATCACAGCCATTACCAGAATGTTGGAAGGTGAATGGATCATCTTCCTTGCAGTCATACAATGAAAGCTCAACTTAACATTGCCTGCCTCTTTTCTCAAGAGAGCTTTAGTATAATTAGTTAATATGCTTGGATGCGAAACTAATAACAGGTAAAACCTGAGGCACAAAGTATGACCCCCATTCAGTTTAACAGTTTTCCCATGACTTGGCACTGTCCTATGAGAGTAAAGGGAGATAAGCTTATGTTTTCAATTACGATCACACTTTGATGGTCTTGAAAGCCAGGCTTTTTAGCCTCTTGGTAACATCTTCCAGAGTAAAGGTGCCCTTTGGTGGAAAACACCTTAAGTCCTATGAACTCTTCTCTGGGTTTATGTCTTCTAAATATTGACCCCATATTTCCTCACTGTTTTATTAGTTCTGCAATCCCTTAAATGCTATTTTATAAAATTGTTGTCCAGACCTAGGTGTCCCCAGCATTATTGCTGGTCTGAATTACCTGATCTGCTTTTATTAAAAGAAGAAATATACATTGTTTTATGCTTATTGTCTATTTCATTTCTAGAACTCTGTTTCTATGGTAAATTTGCTAGGTCTCTGTTTATGGTTTCCTATTTCCAATACTTTCCAATACTTATGAGTTATATCTTATAATAATCAGTTGTTTTACCATCTCTGATCACTCCAACATATGAAATTGGTTTTTTTTTTTATATTCCCTTTCTACCACCTATGTTTATGTTTATTCTTGTTCATGGCACCTTAGATGTTACATTACTCTTGACTGCATAATGGTTATTGGCACCAAAAAAATTATCAGTATGGAGAATATTACAAGCAAAATAATGCCCATCCACAAATATTCCATGTCCTAATCTTTGGAGCCCGTGAATATGTTAGGTTACATGGCAAAGGGAAATTAAGATTAAAAATGGAATTACTCAGGTCATGATCTCAGGGTCCTGCGATCGAGCCCTGCATCGGGCTCTATGCTCAGCAGGGAGTCTGCTTACCCCCTCTCTCTGCCTGCCTCTCTGCCTACTTGTGATCTCTCTCTCTGTGTCAAATAAATAAATAAAATCTTTTTTAAAAAAAAGATGCTAATCAACTGAACTTAAAATAGAGATGTTACTCTGAATTAATCAGGAAGGCCCAGTATAACCTCAAAAAATATTGAGAAGGAGATGTGAGTGTAAAAAGGAATGGTCAAGGAGATGCAACACTGGGGGCTTCAAAGTTGTGTGAACGACGAAATATAGGTACCCTCTAGCACCTAGAAAAGGCAAGACTTTTGATTTAAGGGGACACAGGAGGGCATCTGGGTGGTTCAGTGGGTTAAAGCCTCTGCCTTCAGCTCAGGTCATGATCCCAGGGTCCAGGGATTGAGCCCCACATTGTGCTCTCTGCTCAGCAGGGAGCCTGCTTCCCCCTCTCTCTCTCTCTGCCTGCTTCTCTGCCTACTTGTGATCTCTGTCAAATAAATAAACAAAATCTTTAAGGGGACACAGGGTTGAACTCTCATCATATAGACTCTAATCTATTGATTCTTCTAATTTCATCTAATCTGTAGAATTTAAAGACAAATCATTTAGGCCACTGAGTTTACAGTCATTCCTTAAAGCAGCAAAAGAGAAGTGATAAAGTCCTTAAGGTCCAGGGTAGAAGTACCTTGCTCCAGGGAAGATTTGCGATTGCCTCTGTCAGGTGTCTGGCAGGATACTAGTCCAGGAATTTCTTTTTTTTTTTTTTTTTTTAAGATTTTATTTATTTATTTGACAGAGAGAGAGATTACGCTGAGCAGAGAGCCCTGAGACCATGACCTGAGCCGAAGGCAGAGGTTTAACCCACTGAGCCACCCAAACACCCCTAGTCCAGGAATTCCTTAAGGCAATTTAATACCTTGAGATTTCCTTGATAATCCTAAACCAGGTTGCAAATATGTGTCCTTGCTGGCCCTAGTCATTAACAAGAAAATCTTCTTACAGTTCCATGTTGTATAAAAGAATTGGGTATATTAGAAACCATTGAATTGTATACTTTAAATTCATGAATTATATGATATATGAATTATATCTTCATGAAGCTGATATATATATATTTTTTTAATATGGCTGTAGTACTTTGGGTTTTTGCTTTTCTTTCTAGGTTTCTGCTTTCTGGTGTTGGCATGAAAGTTTCTTATTTTTGCAAAATGTTTCATGGATTAAAGGAAAAATATACATGAACACGCTTATATATATAACTTTGTAGGTATTGAAAAAATTTCAAATGTCAGGAGATAAAATAATATTTTGACTTCTCTGTGTGTGTGCATGTATGTGTGTGGTAATCTTTGACAAAGCTGGTAACCTTACTTTTGTTTACATGCTGTGGTCAGACTCCTGCCCATTTCTTTACTCATGCCCCTTATGCCCTCCCAAATCACAACACTACCTTTGTTTGGTTTGGTTGTATATTTCCTTAGTGTTTTTCTTAAGTCCTTAAGGGTTAGAGCAATAAATGCTGTATAAACACACATTAAAATGAAAGGTCTAGTCATTTCTATTCAAACATCCCGGGGATTGTGGCAAAGCACTAGAGAAAATCTTTCCTGGCCTAGAAAGGTGATGAATAATAATCATGCCTGATTTCCATTAAATTCCTGCTGATCTCTCTCAGTCAATCATATCTAAAGGAATTATATTGTGTATAAGTGATTATTTTTATTAGTAGACTTTATTTTTTAGAGCAGTGGTAAGTTGAGAGAAAGCTTGAAGAGAGAATACAGGGGGGAGTCTTCTTGCCAGAATTTTCCCCTGTGACCCTCCTCTAGTAGTGCCCTACATTTGTTACAATTGATTAACCAATGTCGATATGTCATTTTTAACTAGAATCCATAGTTTATATTAGTTTTCACTGTGTTGCACATTTCCATGAGTTTTGACTCATGCATGTCATACATCCACCATTACAGGGTCATTGAGAATAATTTCACCATCCTAAAAATACCCTTCGTTCTAACTAAGCTATTCCTTGCTCCCCTCCCCCAGAAATCCTGGTGACCAAAGAATTTGGTACTGTTTCTATAGCTTTAACTTTTTTAGAATGTCATGTAATTTTAATTCATTTCTGCTCTGTGAATATGGCTTCGTGTGATTTACATACTTTTAAATTTGTTAAGGTACTTTTTTATGGTCAGAATTTGTCTTACCATGGTGAATGTTCCACATGAGCTTAAGACAAAGTGTATTCTGCTATTGTTGGATGAAGAATTCTATATATATCAATTAGATCAAGTTCAAGTCAACTATATCCTTACTGATTTTCTACCTGCTGGATATGTTTGTAATACAGTAGTATTGAAATTTCTGAGCATGATAGTGGATATGTCTATTTTTCCTTGAAGTTCTCTTAGATTTTAGTACAAATGTTTTGATTCTCTGTTAGGTTAGATGCACACATGTTAAGGATTTTAATGAATTTTAATGAAGACTTAGGTCTTCATTATGTTTCATTGTCTTCTTAGGGAATTGACACTTTTATCATTATGTTAATGCCCCTCTTTACTTGTAATACATTTCCTTGTTATGAAGTCTGACTTGTCTCAAATTAATATAGTTACTCCTGCTTTCTTTTGGTTTTGGTATAATGCTCCATCTCTTTACTTTTAATGTAGCTGTATTTTTACATATAAAATGGATTCTTGTAGACAACATATAGTTGGGTCTTGGTTTTGATCAACTCTGGCGGTCTCTGCCTTTTAATTGGTGTACATAACCATTTACATTTAACATGATTACTAAGAAGGTTGGATTGGTATATATCATACTAGTAATCGTTTTCTATTTGTTGCCATTGTTCTTTGCTTCTTTCTTTTTTTTTTTTTCTTTTTTTGGTCTTTCCCTATTTTTCTCCCTTCTCTGGTTTTAACTGAGCATCTTATATGATTCCATTTTTCTTCCTTCTTAGAATATCTTAGAATATCAATTTTGCTTCTTGTTTTAATTTTTTGATTATTTTCCTAGAGTTTGAAATACACATTTACAACTAGTCTTGGCCCACTTTCAAACAATACTATATTGCTTCATAGGTAGTACAGGTATCTTAGAATATTCTAGATTCCTTTCTCTTGTCCTTTATAACATTGCCGTCATTCATTTCACTTATCCATAAGCTACAGTCATCTGACACATTGTTGTTATTATCTTGAACAAACGTGTAAATGGTTTTTAAGAAATCTTTGAAGAATACTAATTGATGTTTAGATAACACAATTATTCTCTTCAATGAAGTGCACCACTCAACATATTCACTATTAATTGGGCCGTAATTTCCCATTCAAAAAGATACATGTGTTTCTTTCACTGCAAACCTGAGTGAATGTTAAACCTAATGAACACATAATTTACTGAGCATCTGCTATGCTCTAGGCACTGCTTCAGGTTTCTTACATGGATTATCATGTTTCCTTCTCACAAAATCTTTGTATTCCCCATTTTACAACTGAATAGACTATAGCACAAAATATTCACATAACTTGCCCAAGGTCACAGGACTAGTAAATTCTGATAATTTGAAAAATAAGAGTTGAACCCATGCGTTGCAGTTCCAGAGCCTTTTTTTTTTTCACTATTCTGTCTCCAAGTATAGAGGAGGAAATATAAAATAGTGAAGAAAAGGAAACTATTAAACACTTAAAATGTGCCAGAAATCATTAAATTACTTTATTTAATTACTAACTACTTTATGCATATCGTTACATTTAATCCTCACAACACCCTACTTGATTATTTTTCTCACCATTTACAGATAAGGGAACTCTAATTCAGGACGATTAAATAATTTCACCGAGGACACATACCGAAACAGTGACAAGGCCAGTATTGTAACTAAGTTCTCTCGGTCTCCAGACAATATGCTATACTATGCTTACTGAGAAATCACCTCAGATTTCTCTATTGGGAAATACTTACAGGACACTTGCCACATTATTATACACTTGAAAACAACAGGGGCATTAAAAACAGACAACCCCGAGATAAAAGGTCCAGGCTCCCTAAATGAAAATCGCGGAAAAGCCCTTGGTTCCTCTTTAAAAGATCGCCACTGTTGTCATCATCACCAGTATCGGGATTTTCATGATCATTATTAGTAATTTGGCCAATTAAAAGAGCCTTAATGTAATGTCATTGTCCCCTAAAATATTATTTATGTGGCAAAGGACTAAGTTACGCTGTTACAAATAAAATATTTTTCTGGACTCGTTTTAGCAAATACATGTTAAATACTGTACAGAGGGTTATGATCTTTTCTTCCTCCAAATGCAAATGCTTTCAACACCTTTCCTTTTCCAAAACTTACTGAGTTTGATTTAATGTTTGGCAAATCTGTGGCTTGAATTTTGAGATATATTGACACGAAAATAATTCAGGACACCTATTCAAGCTTTAAGAAGTCTCAATTTAGAGCAGCTTTTGCAAAATCGCCAGTGGTAAGTTGTTATTTTCACAGAAACACTAAGAAGTTTTAAGACACGCTGCAGTAATTCACCCAGTTTGCCAGAACCTGGCCTAGGCTATACACTTTTTCAGGTGAATTGTTGAACACTGGACATCATTTAGAGGCTTCTGCTACTTTTACCAAAGACCAGTGACTTGAGGAATAGAAAGGCCCACATAGCTCATGCCTCAGTCTTTTAGTATTTGTCAAAAAACGGGGAGGATGGGGAATATGTAATGTAATATCAGTTTTTGTGAATCTTCTTTAAACACCAAAAATAGACATAAAAAAGCAAAAATAACTCATCTTACTAAATATCATGCAGCAATCATAATTGCCTCACCTAATTTTCACAACTTTATGAGATAGCTAATAATTATAATCCCTGTGTTACGGAGAGAGATGAGGCTTAGAGGGATTATTAAGCCTTCTCCAAGCCATATAGCTCTATTCATATGTGAATCTAGAAATTTGAAGCCATGTCTCTCTTTTACCAAAGCCTATGCTCTAATACTGATTTTGCTACCCACAGTGAGTGAATAGTTTTAGTTACCTAATACCAAGATCTCCTCTTGACAGAGTAATTTCTGGTTCCATCTCATTACTTCTGCATTCAAAAATATACTTCATAAGACAACCAAGTAAACTGATAAATAACTCTGTCAGTTGCAAAGTTATTTTTTTGACATTGATGTAAAATTTTCCCCTGTCGCTTTCCTCTCTGGTTTTCTTGATCTATAATATGAGACCCAAAGAGACTTTTAAATCACAAAAGACAGACCTTTAAGATCGAAAGACTAGAAGAGGCCTTTTAGCTCCTATATACCTCATTCTAGTTTCTTTTCCTTCACTGGGACTGTGGTTCTCACAGATAAATTGAAGATGGAATTAAGAAAATGATGAAAACTCAAGGGGAAAAAACAGCTTCACATCCACTGGTGGTTTTGAAAATGCCTGAAAGAAATTCTGAGTTGAAATATGTTCATGAAATTTAAGGTGAGCCTACAGAAAAGCCATCATACAGGGATGGTGGAGGGCCAGGAGCTGAAAATTTACTTTACGAATCCACTGCAATGTTTAGTGAAAACTAGGTCAGTTGGACTCTGATCTTTGGTAACTCCTATCTCAGCAAACACAGGCATCTTTTTCAATATTAAACCACAGAGCAGAAATGATTTTCCACAAAATAACATTTTCCTATGATTTATCCATTTTGTAAAAAAAAAAAAAAAAAATTGTGCGAAATGGAGTTTGGAGGTTCTTAAAAAGAGTCTAGTATATGAAATATTATGGAGTAATATGAAATAATGACAAATTTTATGTCTAATAGACAATATAACCAACCTGAGAAAATAAAGTTAGATACCCTGCAGTCCAACCCTCCAAGATGAGAATACACTGAACATACCTAAGGCCTTCCTGGTTTCAAATATCAGAGTTAGGACCATAAGCTGTGTCCCTTAAGTCCATCTTCTGCATGCAGAGATAATAATAGGTGACACTCCTTAACATATATACGTACATACAGAGACATGCACATGCCTAAGTACATATACATCTCACAAGAACCCTACAAAGTGAATACTGTTCACAACACGTTGGGTGCATAAGGAAACAACCAGAAGGGATAAATACCTTTTGCAAACTTACATAGCTGGGAAGTGAGGAAACTGAGGTTTGAATTCAAGTAGCCTGAATGTAGTCTATACACATAACTACTTCCCTCTATTGCCTCAGTAATCCAATTTGAACCTTAAATTCAACCAAGATTTAATGAAAACTTTCACTGAGGTCTCAGTTGTATGGGTGAACCTCAGAATGCTAATACTTTTATTTCATCACTTAATAAACAGCAGATGTAAATATACCTTGCCACTCCAGAGGGCTCTTCTTTTTTTTTTTTTTTTAAAGATTTTATTTATTTATTTGACAGACAGAGGTCACAAGTAGGCGGAGAGGCAGTCAGAGAGAGAGAGGAGGAAGCAGGCTCCCCGCTGAGCAGAGAGTCCGATGCGGGGCTTGATCCCAGGACCCTGAGACCATGACCTGAGCTGAAAGCAGAGGCTTTAACCCACTGAGCCACCCAGGCGCCCCAGCACTACGTATTCTCAAAGCACAGAGGTTTGTTTGGCCGGGAGCAGGACCGCAGAAGGGAAGGGATCTCTAACATATTCAAAGGCCATGGGCCTGATGGTTTTCCCAGATATCTCCAAGCTCTTGGATATACTGTAAACTTTTCTCTCAGTAATTGAGGAAAACTGTTTTTTCAGGTGGTCTTCCCTGGAAGAAGCATGATTTGGGGAAGGCTGACTTGACGTCTGAGGTCTGACTTTGTCACTCTTTCATCATCTAACACATGAATTCAAGTCAGAGGGCATTATTTATATTAATCAACAGTCAGCCTTATAGTTGAAGATTCATGAAATCACAGTTCGAGAATGTTCTATTTGCTCCTTTACATACACCCTCTCAAATATGTATTTGTATGTGTAGACGCTCTGGAATTTTAGTAAGGTGGATGGAATAAATATGGCAAAATTTATCAGTAGGGATACCATGTCATTCTGAAATTAGTCATAATAGATTTTAGGTTTACATAATACAGTATATGAAGGCAAAATTTCTGTGTTATACCATGTTTATGAAATATATTTTATATCTCTTTTCTATAGGCACAATGTAGTCACAAGTATCAGGAAAAGAGAAGAATAACAAGAAATAGGTGCTCCAGGAAACAGGAATTGCACATAAGTAAGTCTAGCACCAAGCTAAGGAGTTAAGATTAGTTCTCACCTGACCATCCCATGCGACACAACTAAATTTTTTAAAAGCGTTCTGTGAATGCTTGAGTTCAAAAATGATTTGACTCTCCATTCTTTGTGAATGGGGAAAAAACGAAAACAAAAAGCTAACCCACTTATCTGATTGTAAGCTTCCTCTCCATCCTGTCTTTCCATTATCACTCCTCTACTCTTCCCCAGATCTGCTTGTTGAAATCCACCCACCCTTCAGTAGGTCGGGCCATACGGAAGGGTGAAATCCACCATGAAGCATGACCACCCTCATCGTATTTCCCCGTGAAATCATTCTTGCTTTCTCCTCTGTGCTCCTGCCTCACCTTCCTCACATATCTTCATCACACTTACATATATTTAGATCGGAACACCAAAGAAAAGTTCTCAATGGAAATCTGTCTTGATCAACAAGAAAAGTATTGCCGATCACTATCAAAGGAAGCTGACAAAAAGGAGCAGGAAGCTGCAGGGCTCTTTGGGGCAACAATTCCACCACATCTCTCTCTTTACCTTTCTTCTAAGTATGGACTTTCACTTCCAGGTACCAGCCCTCCCGGGGGGCATTTGACTTGTTTTTATGGCCTTCTGAGGTTAAGGAGCCAATTGTAGTTTTGCTCCTAGGGCCAGTCTGGTCCACCGATCTGAATTAAAGGGAGCAAGTCATTCCTAAAAGAGATGATTTGCACACCTGCTGGCCACTAATTGTAGTGGAACAAAATTAAATCATTGCTAACATGGGCCCCAAAAAGCTGGTTTCTAACGGTAAATAATGGAAACCTTTCATTGCCTGAATTTCAGGTTGAACAATTGAAAAGGAGTCTTTATTCTCAACCAGCCTCCTTCCTCCCAAGGACAGTTAACAGTGTCATTATTTAGGCTCTCTTAATTGCAGTGATTAAAATAGAAGTTGAGCTTACAATAACTTTAATAAAAATTGGTTATAGAGTTCAGGGAACAAGGTAGAATACTGCATATGATTCACAATATAAATGTACAGATCACCATTATAATTTGGGAAATTCGAGACTATTTCTGAAGCTTTATTATATTTTGGCAAATAGGCCAATTTTAAAGGCTATGTAGTTTGTTCTCTGTGATATAAACTCAGTTTATAACATGTCTACAAAAATTGAATCACACTTTTTCTAGTTAATTGGCATTACCAATATCAATTGAAATCATTAATCACTTAAGCCCAACTGCCTTTTTACTAGTTCTTTTAGAAATCAATCAACAATCAATACCCCTAGTGTTTTAAATTTAATTGTAATGGATTTATGGAGTTATGATTGATATAATTGATATATAATTATATATAATGGATATAATATAATTGATATAATTATATAATTATCAATTATATCATATGCAATAAACTTTACATAGATAAGGAACATATTTGATAATTTTTGACATATGTATATGTAAACATACACATGAAATCATCATGGTAATCAAGAAGATGAACATAAACATCATTCTCAAAAGTTTCCTCACGGCCCTTTGTAAACCCTAGTCCCACCTTTCCTGCCTCCTATGAATTAGCTTGCATTTTCAGAAACTTTAATACAAGTAGATTCAATGGAATCTTATATTGGCATCTTTCACTTGATGTATGTGCGTTAAGATTCACCAAGGTTGTGTGGTGGACATTTGGGTTGCCTCCAGTTCAAGTGCAATACAAAGCTTGTATAAATATTTGTGTACCAGTTCTCATGTGAGCATATGAATTCATTTCTCTTGGCAAATACCCTGGAGTGGAATGACTGTGATAGGATAGGCATATGGTTCATTTTTTAAGAAACTGGCAAACTGCTTTCCAAAGTGGTTGTACCACTTCTGATGGGGCTGAAATGAAGGTTTGTTTTCCTGCCTTATTAAACACATGGACTCTAAGATGTGTCAGGCATATAGATATAGGTCATCTGGATTTCAAACAAGAGGAAGAAACTGCCCCATTTTGTAATTGTTCTTGTGGGAAGCATCTGTTGGCTGATTCTCTAACCATATGTGCTTTTGTTTTGCTTGGGTTTTAGTGTTTTTGTCTGAGAAAGTTTTTATTTCTCCTTCCCTTTTTGTTAACGAAGAGTTGGTGAGGATGTGGAGAAAGTGGAACACTTGCACGATGTAGGTGGGAATGCAAAATGGTGCAACCAGTATGGAAAACAGTCTGGAGGTTCCTCAAAAAATTTAAAATGGAACTACTGTACGATCCAACAATCCCACTTCTGGCTATTTACCTGAAAGAATTGAAATCAGGATCTTGAAGAGATATTTGCATTTCCATGTTCACTGCAGCATTATTCACAATAACAAAGAGGTGGAGACAATCTAAACATCCATCGATGAATAAATGGATAGAGAAAATGTGGTATATACATGCAATGAAATATGATTCAGACACAAATATAAATTCTGTCATATACTACAAAACGGATGAAACTTCAGAACATTATAGTAAGTGAAATAAACAATTCACAGAGTTCCTACATGATTCCAGTTTTATGAGATGTCTAAAGTAGTCAAACTCATTGAGGCAGAAAGTAGAATGGCAGTTGCCAGGGGCTGGGGAAAGGGGCTATGGAAGGTTACTAATAAATAGGCACAAAGTTTCAGTTAAGGAAGATGTACACATTCTAGAGATCTACTATACAACATTGTACCTATGGTCAACAATAATGTATTATATACTTAAAAATGTGTGGGTCGCCTGGGTAGCTCAGTGGGTTGGGTCTCTGCCTTCCGATCGGGTCATGATCTCAGGATCCTGGGATCAAGCCCTGCATCAGGCTCTCTGCTCAGCAGGGAGCCTGCTTCCCCTCCGCCCTCCCACTGCCTCTCTGCTTATTTATTCTGTCAAATAAATAAGTAAATTAAAATCTTTTTTAAAAAAATTTGTTATGAGGTTACATCTCATGTTGTATTCTTACAGCAATAAAATAAAATCTAGAAAAAATAGACTTTTTTCACAGCAGTACTTTCACAGCAAATTTCCCCACCCTCCTCCCCAAGGGCCTCTCTTACTGTCAACACCCCATACCAGAGTGGTAAATATGTTACCATTTATGAATCTACATTGATACATCATAACCACCCAAAGTCCATAGTTCATCTCAGAAATCATTCTTGGTGCTTCGCATTCTGTGAGTGTGGACAAAGTTATAATAGCATATATCCACCATCATAGTATCCTATTGACTAGTTTCACGGACTTAAACTTCCTCTGTGGCTCTGCCTATTCATCCTTCCCGCCTCCCAACCCTGGGTAATCACTCATCTTGTTACTGACTCCATTGTTTTGGCTTCTCTAGAATGTCATATATTTGGAATCGTACAGTATGTAGCCTTTTCAGATCAACTTCTTTCACTTCTTAAAATTCTTTCAAGTTTCCTTCATGTCTTTTCATGTTTTGATAGCTCACTTCCTTGTGGTGCTGAATAATACTCCATCGTGAACTTGGCTTTTTTACTCTCTTAAATAAAAGTACAATTTAAAAAATAGAAGGGCGCCTGGGTGGCTCAGTGGGTTAAAGCCTCTGCCTTCGGCTCGGGTCATGATCCCAGGGTCCTAGGATCAAGCCCCGTATCGGGCTCTCTGCTCAGCGGGGAGCCTGATTCCCCCCCCAACAGCCCGCCTGCCTCTCTGCCTGCTTGTGATCTCTGTCTGTCAAATAAATAAATAAAATATGTTTTTTAAAAAGTAGAAATTTTTAATTTTGATGAAGTATGATTCTCCAATTTTTCTGTATTTTGTAGATCATCTTTGTAATGATATATTTAAGAAATCTTGGTTTAAGAGACACCTGGTTGGCTCAGTTTGTTAAGCGTCTGACTCTTAGTTTCAGCTTAGGTTATGATCTCAGCATCCTGGGTTATTCCCAGCATCAGGGTTAGCACTCAGTGGGCAGTCTCTCTCTCTCTCTCTCTCAAATAAATAAATAAATAAATCTTAATTTAAAAAAAAAAAAAAAAAAAACTTGACTTAAACCACAGTTACAAAGATGTTCTCTTACGTTTTCTTCCAAAAATTTTGTAGCTTAAGGTTTTACATTAAGGTCTATTATCTGTTTTGAGTGAATACAGTGTGAGATTTGGTTTGAAGTTCATTATTTTGACATATAGAAATCCATTTGTTTCTGTAGCACTGCTTGAAATGACTATTCCTTCTCTGTTGAGTTCACTTTGTACTTTTGTCGAAAGGCAGTTGCCCATATTTGTGAAAGTCTACTTCTGAACACAAAGATATTTATTGATTTATTTTCTTTCTTAATGCCAGTATTACACTGGCATGATATTGTAGGATTTTTAAAGTTATTTTTAAATTTATTTTTGTAATCTCTACACCCAACATGGGGCTCTAACTCACGATCCCAAGATCAAGAGTTGCATGCCTTCCTGACTGAGCCGGTCAGGCACCCCTATGGTTTTTTATTAAAGTCTTGAAATCATGTTGTGTTTTTTTTCTAAATCTGTTCTTTTTCAAAAATTTGTTTTGGTTATTCTAGATTTTTCAACTGCCATATGAATTTTAGAATTGATTTATTAATTTCTAAAATGTTTAATAGAATTCACCAATGAAGCCATCTGGTTCTAAGTTCTCTTTGTAGGGTGTTTTTTAAAAATCTATTTATTTCATAAATATAGGAATATTCAAGTTATTTGTTTCTTCTCAAATGTGCTTTGGTAGTTTGTGTCTTTCAAGAAATTTATCCATTTTCTCTTATTTGTTGGAAGTATTAATATACAGTTATAGATAATGTCCTCTTATTATCCTTTCAACATCTGTAGAGTCTGTTGTGATGTCAGCTCTCTGATTCCTCAAGTTGGTAATTTGTGTCATTGATATTTTTGTTTCCTGATCACTCCAGCTAAGACTCTTTTTTTTTTTTTTTTTTTTAAGATTTTATTTATTTGACCGAGAGAGGTCACAAGTAGGCAGAGAGGCAGGCAGAGAGAGAGGAGGAAGCAGGCTCCCCGCTGAGCAGAGAGCCCGATGCGGGACTCGATCCCAGGACCCTGAGATCATGACCTGAGCCGAAGGAAGCGGCTCAACCCACTGAGCCACCCAGGCGCCCGCTAAGACTCTTTTTTAAAGTTCAACCTGATAATCTCTACCTTTACAAGAGGACATTTATATTATTTTCATTTAACGTGGTTATCAATAAGTTAAGGGGGGGGTGTTCCCTCTAATACTCTGTCTTGAGAATTCTGCCTTTATCTTTTCAGATGCTAAGGGTTCAGATGCTGTCAGGCTTTGTCTGGCACCTGGGTATTACTATTTACATCACAGCCTGGAAAATATCTCAAGACAGTAAGGCAGAGGCTAGAGAGCTTACTTGGATACATCATTTGTTACTCATTTCTCAGGGATCACTCTACTTCCTGATGCTTAATGCCTTAAAAACCATTGTTTCCAAAATTCTGTTACTTTTTTAAAAATTGTGTTAGACAGGAAAGTAAATCTAGCATCTCTTACGTCATTGTGGTTAAAAGAAGGAGTCCCCAATAATTCTAGTTACATCACATTTTGTTCCATACACTCAGCATACAGAAAGATGTTTAAACATGTAAAATCTACCTAGTTTGTGACGATGAACAAATTACAAATGGATTTCATAAAAGCATCATTATCAAAACATATTCTTATCATGTTTACTTAATGGATTATGGTAAGGATTAAATGAGAGGTACTGCTTTATAAGTTAAGCCTGACTGGACATTAGGAATGAAATGATGGTATAGTACAAACCAGGGGAGTTTCTTAAGTATACTGCATATGATAGATACATGTTTCCACTTACTGGGAGATCTGTTTTCTTTCTTTCTTTTTTTTTTAACTGAGGTATTATTGACATGTAACATTATATTTGTTTCAAGTATGCAACACAGTGGGAGATCTGTTTTCAAATCAGACCCCAAATAGTTGGTTTTTCTGCGTAAGGAAGTAGATAAAATCGTTCCTAAAATGACTGGGTCGACTAACTCTGTGAAGCCCTTCCATGGTCAATAGTTTAAGAGCCCTTGTGTTAGATCTCTAAGCTACCTTCCAAATTTGGGAAGCTTTAATTCTATATTTTCCTTAGAAACATTGTATACCCTCCCCCAAAAAAAGAAAAAAAAAAAAAAAAAGAAACGTACACCTATATATAAGTAAAGGAGTATTTGCATAGGATTTTTTAGAGAAATAAACATAAAGTATGTACTTACATAGATGACAGTGGTGATGATGGCCATCTTAGATTTACACATATCTTTTCATTTCTCAAGTTTCGCTATCTAAAATTTATTTTCTCAGTAAAACATATGAGATGATCATAAATGTGCCCAGACTTACATTTCTTAGAGCTATTTAAAAATTACTCATCTTTCCAATAGTGACACAATACATATCATTACTAATCAATATGGTTTTAATATCAATGTCACATGATTTGATTAAATAAATAACGAGCATATAAGACTAACTGGTCAGGTTAATGAATAAAATTCATAATTATTCTATTAATATAATTACTGTCATGACTAACATGGTTGGAAATAACAGCTTTATAAGTCACATTATCAAATTCACTATGCAAAGTTAGAAGAGAATTTACCCTTTTGCCTTTTAAACACAACTCCTATTCAGTGCACAAAACATTGAGCTCCGCTGTGGTATCCAGCCTATATAGTAGGGAGCTGAGCAGGGGCCTATATATCATCAAGAGAAGGAAAATGACAGATAGCCATCAAGATGTGTAGCACATATTAAGAACACTGGACCCATAGCTTACATTTTAGAAGACATATCATATTTCTTCAAAGTATTTGAAGTATTTTTTATAATATTTCTTCATGTTTTAAGACCATCAAGAGGTGGTGCTTTATCTTTAAACATTTACTGTTAACTCTCTGTTTTTCTCTATGTAGTATTGCGTTATAAATATCATTTTGCATTTTTTATAGATTTGTTTTTGTGGAATTCTGGGGATCTGCTGAATAAGCAAATTTATGTCCTGACATTCTGTTAATCTAATATTCCCCCAATTTTATTTGGTATTTCGTTGCCTCTGGTGGTGTCACACAGGAACATTTATGGCAGTGATGTGGAATCATAAACGATTTTTACTAAGACTTTACGTTTCTTATATTTTACAACTTGGATGCTTTAGGACTTAAAGGAATGAGAATTCTAGTACCATTTTAGTATCAGCTTCTTATAAAAGACTTCAGTATATTTTCACCTTTATTTTTGCCATTTAACATATTTTGTGGTTATGTTGGTCTTACTTTCTGTAGAAATATGGCTTGAGTCTTCTGTAGTTACTACATAACTTTAAGTCTTTCAAATATCCAAACCTTTCATCTGATATTAGTTGCAACAATATCATGAGATTATAGTCATGAGATTATAAAGACTGTTAATAATCAAGTCAAAGAAATATCTTTGTTTTGACTATGAAATAGGAGTTTTCATGAACTAGAAACTTAATATACTATAGGTGCCAAGGTTAGACTTCCCCCAAACGAGAAACAATGGCATATTGATTATTTTAAATAAAAGTTACTTAAGAGGCAGCCTGCACCAAAAGGCCACTCAGACCCTCTTCTGTCCCCTAAAAGCAGAAAATAGATCTCCCACGTGAAACGTACCCTTCCTGTACCAGAAGGGTCAAAGACATCCTTATCACCAGAGGGGAGAAATTCAGAGCCCAGAAAGCTGTATAAACACTTGTTACCTTTTACTAATTTACCATCTCAGCTCAAATTCTCTTTAGAATTCCTTACTACTTGAAGCTTCCCAAATTTTCTTTGTCCTGTCAAGGGCTCACAGATTTATTGTCTCTTTGTCTAGAAAATATGGAAACTGCTTGCGCCTTGGTAATTTCTTTAGGTCTCAATTTCATTATTGGAGCTCCATGTGCACATAATAAAACTTTGGTTTTTCCTTCTGCTAAATTATCTCATGTAAATTTAATTATTAGTCCAGGAAGACCTTGAGGGTAGAGAAGAATTTCTCCTTCCCTCTATATACAACAAGTAGAGAAGAATTTCTCCTTCCCTCAATATACAACAAGAATTTCCATGATTTTTGTTAAGCCTGTATACTATTAATCAGTTAATTTTCTTGACTGAATTGGTCAAAGGTGGTCAAATCTTGGGTCTTTACAGTTCTAGCGCAAGCAAACCAACGTGTCAACCACTGGTTCAGAAGTTGTGAGTGAACATCACTGAATTTCCTCATGTGTGTGGGACAAGATATGTGTGGTTATGCTCTGATTACAATAGCAACAAAATTTCAAGGGTTTAAAACAATAAAAGGTTTACTCTTGCTTATGCAATATATAAATCTCCAGTTGGCAGAGGGCCTGGAACATCATTGGTACTCAAGGACCCACAAAGACGGAGCAGCCACCATCTCAAATGTCCTTGGTTATTTTCCCTTTGGTAATAGTCTACTGGAGGGTGTTGTTTTGGCAAATAAATCCTCCCACTGGGAGTAATCGTACATTATTTCTACTTACAACTCATTGAATAGATCTCATGAGACCCCACTCAACTACATGTTTAATCTCACCATGTGGCCAGCAGACAGGGACTTGGATATATTTGGTGAAGAGCATTCATGAATACTTAACATTATGTATTTTTCACACACTGTATGATTAAGGGAATTTGCTTAACTAAATGTGTAAGTCTCAATTTAAAAGACAGCAACATGTGGAATGACCTACGTGTCTTATGTTCAAGTTGAATGCCTCGTGTTCAAGTTAGATGTTCAAATTTAAGATAGATATTTTCTGTTCAAGTTAAACTACCTTGAAAGTCAAAACAAACCAAGCAAAAACAAGGTAGAGCATTTACATGACAGTAGCAGGAATGTTGTGAGGATTTGACATTCACATTTTCCATCAAAATAGTGGGTTAAGCCTCTGCCTTCAGCTCTGGGTCATGGTCTCAGGGTTCTGGGATGGAGCCCCGCATCAGGCTCTCTGCTCAGCAGGGAGCCTGCTTCCCCCTCTCTGCCTGCCTCTCTGCCTACTTGTGATCTTTCTCTCTGTGTCAAATAAATAAATAAAATCTTAAAAAGTAAAAAAAAAAAAAAAAAAATTTAAAAAGGAAATTACCTTTAAAAGAAATTCTCCTCCTTTAAAGAAAAGTCTATATTTATTCCTAATTGAGAAAGGACAATATTAATTTTTACATTGGCTCTACAGAGATGTAATTATATGATACTAATTAAAATTTTCTCTGAAAATTATTTTTTGCAATGGTTTTATATATATATAAATGATTTTCCTTAATATAATAAGACAAAATCAGAGAGGGAGACAAACCGTGAGAGAGTCTTATTAACTCTAGTAAACATACTGAAGGTTGCTGGAAGTAAGGTGGGCAGGGGATAACTGGGTGATGGGAATTAAGGAGGGCACATGATGTAATGAGCACTGGGGGTTTTATGCACCTGATGAATCACTAAATTCTACCAGTGAAACTAATAATACACTATGTCAATTAATTATTTTTAATTAATGTTTTTAAAAGGAAATGAAAAATGTTTTCCCTTATGTTTATGAAGTTCTTAGCTAAAAAAATTAAAACAACTTCTTTTCTCTTACTTTTTGAGCTACAGTATTGGAATCTTTCATTCAAAAGGAACTGAAGTATGGGAAAGTTGCTTTTGGTAAATTCTAGCAGAGCTTTAAAAAAGGCAAGGCAAATGAGGGAGTAGCAAAAGTTCACCATTTTAGTATTAGCCTCTGTCTGCACTGCAAAAAGGGAATTTTATGCATGACTATCAAACTTTTTGCATGACTTTTTTTTCACAGCAAGAAGTAATTTTGAATTGCTATGTAAAATGTGTGTGTGTGTATGCCAAAATGAAAGTATCATGAAATAATACTTACCCTTAATTTGAGATGCTTTTCGGAAACTTCCTATTGTATTTTATTAACTATACTTAAAATACATGCTTCTTGTGAGCCACTAAATTCATTTCACAGTTAATTGGATGCTACCTAAAGTTTAAAAAATATTTTAAGGAACTTCATTTAAGCAATATAATTGTAAATCTCCCTCTACCAAGGAACATGTAAAATATAATATGTGACTATTGAAACTCAAATTCTAGTATTGAATTTCTATTAATAACTGATCAGGGAGGACATAGAATAGGTTTGATTTACTACTTTATCCTGTGTGTCTAGTATAGTGTCTGGGTAGTGCAGGTGTTCACTGTGAAGGGAAGGAAGGAAGAAAGGAAGAAAGGAAAGAAAGAGGGGGTGAATTTTTTTTTTTACCATGAGATCTTACTATATGCATACTTTTGGGGTGAGGAAAATATAAATCAGTGACGGTTTCTCATAAACTTAAACATAGAATTACCCTATGATTTCAGAAATTCCATTTCTAGGCATATACCCAAAGAATTGAAAGCAGAGACTCAAATAGACATCTGTATGCCCATGTTGTTAGCATTCATTATTCACAATAGCCAAAAGATGAACCAAAACAACCCAAATGTCCATCAGACAGAGGAATGGATAAACACAGTGTGGTATACAAATACAATGCAATTATTCAATCTTAAAAAGGAAAGAAATTCTGATGGATGCTACTACATGGATGAACCTTGAATCCTTTATGCTAAATGAAATAAGCCAGATACAAAAGGACAGATTTATATGAAATATCTCAAGTTGTCAAATTCTTTTCAACAGAAGGTAGAATAGTGGTTAGCAGGGGCTGTTCGGAATGGGAAGTTAGTGTTGAACGGGTACAGAGTTTCAGTTTGAGAGGAAAAGCTCTGGAGACAGGGATCATAGTTTCAAGATCAGGTGAATGTGCTTAATGCTACTGAACTGTCAAAACGGTTAAAATGGTCCATTTTAAGTTATGTATGTTTTACCACAATAAAAAGTATTATTACTGCCTTTAACAATGCTTCATATTTGTTGCAGCTCTTTAAAAATGCCAGAACTATTTAATATATGACCTCCTCTGACACTCATGAAAACAACCCTGCAACACACACACGGTCTAGCTGTTATTTCCCTATTTTGAAGATGAGGAAGCTGGAGTTCAGGGAGTTTAAGTGACTTGCCAAATAGTACACAGCTAACAAGTGGAAGAGGAGATCTTAAACTCATCCCAAGTTTTCTGATTAAGTCTAACATTTTTCTCTGACACTCTATTCAAGAAACGAGTGGTTCTGTGGGGAATACATTCCATGACTCCATGGATGCCTGAATTCACGGGTAGTACAGAGTCCCACACAGACTATGTTTTTTCCTATACATGCATACCTATGATAAAGTTTAATTTATAAATTAGGCTGGGACCCCTGGGTGGCTGAGTCGGTTGAGCATCTGACTCGGCTCAGCTCAGGTTGTGACCTCAGGATCCTGGGATCAAGCCCGCCCCACACACCGTTGAGCCCCACTTTGGGCTCATCACTCAGCAGGGAGTCTGCTTGTCCCTGTCCCTCTGCCCCACCTCTTCCCCTCCTCCTGCTCATGCTCTCTCTCTCCAGTGAATAAATAAAATCTTTAAAATATTCTAAATTAGTCACAGGAAGAGATTAACAATAATAATAGAATAGAACAATTATAATATACTGTATCAAAAGCTATGTGAATGTGGTGTCTCTCTCTCAAGATATGTTACTGTGATGATGTGAGCTGATATAATGGCCACGGCATGAGATACAGTGAGGTGAATAACGTACGCATCGTGACAGATGGTCCGGCTACTGTCCATCTTCTGATGTTGCGTTAGAAGAAGGATGACTTGCTTCCAGAGTATCACTGCCCACGGAAACTGAAACCATAGAAAGCAAAACCGAGATTAAGAGGGACTCCCGAAAACCCAAATCTGTAATATTTCAGTACTTAGTTCTGGATTAAACTCCTGTCATTATGCATTCAGATAATCTGCTTTTAAAATTTAAACCCTGCATCACATAAAAACCTTTGGAAAAAAGGTATTGAGTCAACCTATCACAAAACAAAGAGCCGGATTAGATAATACTCTCAGACAACTTTATGACTAGTAAACGTATGATTTGACACTCAGAATAGTCCAGTAAATTCCCCAAAGAAACTTATTTTGAAGCAGAGCCAATGTCTTCTTTTATTGCCACTCCTCCCTTTCTCATCTGGATGCAGATGCTCATTTTTTGGCCAATGGTATTTGCTTCATGTTATTTGTTTGTTTTCCCTGCAGTGAAGTTGGAAATGAGAGAAATGCAATGCATCCCAACTGCACGTGGGTGTCAGGAAGCTCATTTCCATTTGCGAGTTAAATCCACAGCAAGAAAACAAGAACTGAGAAACAAGACCAGAATGTGATCATATTGTCTGCTCTATACATACCCAATATGTATTAAGTCTCCTTCTTCCTCCCTCTCTTTCTCTCTCTCAATACAAGCCTTACTAGGATATAAAGTCAGCGTTTCCAAACTTGTCGAAATGCAACAAATTCATTTGAGAGATCTTTTTGAGTTAATTCTGAAACACATAATTCGCTACTCACCCATCACTTCCCCCGGAACACAGTGCAGTAGTAACATGGGTGATCAGCACAATGGCTGCTGAAAACTGTCAGAATGATCTCCTCTTGCTTTTAGTCCCTGACAGATTTGACAGGTACAATTTCTTGGAGCTTCTTTCATTATTTCAGAACAGAGATGGGCTGGCATGAAATCCCCAACCTGCCTGGCTGCCTGTGGCACATTCCAAAAATATCTAACCTACCTCTAGGTTTGCAGGGAATTGAAAAGAAGAGTGAAAGTTCCTTTGGACTTTCATACAACTGTCTTCTTATAGATGTTGCCTTACAAACTACACCCGTCAGCAGGTATGACCCCTGGGTGGGAATCAAGATGGCAGTAAGCAGCCTTTTCGAAGGTTTCTTTCTAGGAAAGAGGCCTGTCCATTCTTCTCAGGCTGTACTAGAGTAAATAAGGAAGCCGTACCTTGTCACTTACCTCACTGTGTTTTTCATTACGTAAGACTTCTAAGTAACAAAGCAGCAACGATGACATCATCGCTTCTTATCCACAAGCCATTCCCCAATCTGTGATACGATCCCTTCCATCGTTTCTCATTCCCAAATTCGTCTGCCGGGACTCCCATAACACACTGTATTTCTCACTGCACTTAGTAACATCTGACTAGTATTACAGTTCTGTCTGTGGTTTTATGAAACCTAGCAGTGGTGGAAGCTAATTTTTGTATTCCTAGCGTTTGGCACATAATAGGCACTGAAAAAATTGTGAATCAGGTTCAGTAAAGTAAAACATAGGATCCTCATAAGTTATCTAAAGGATGTTAATAATTCTCCACACATTACTTACCAGTGGTTAACTGCTTACATTCATTTTTAATAAAGTTTGATAAATTGAATATAAATGAAGTTTGATGCATCCTAAGATATCCTTAGTCTGGAAGAAAATGTAAGAACGAGTTATTACTATAAAACCAGTTGTGCCGCTCTCATTTCTTACTGGTGCTATTCCCTCAGATCCAGGCTCTTGATTGAGAGCTTACTGAAGATTTCTAGACCATTACACTTTTCTACTTCCTGGGATGACCACAGAGTCAAATGATGAAACAATAGGATGAAAAGTTGAGAGGGATAAAACATGAAACGTGAGATGAGAACTTCTAGCTAATTCCAGTGGGTGATCCTTAGAATCACTAAGGGCTACATCAGCTCCACATGGCATTGACCTGAGGCACACGAGTCATATAAAACCCCCTGAGTTTTTTGCCCACTGAGCAAAAAATTTTATAAGAAATAAACCCTCTTATTACAGGAATAAATATCAAGTGTTTCTTTATCATCTCAGAGAGTTTAATTCAGATGGAATCAATATGCTTGGGGTCAGGTGTGCTGCACAGAGTAGCTAAAATCTGATTCTAGTCCTCATTGTTGGGTACAGCCTTATTGGAAATATCTGAGGCGATACATGAGAACATCAGAAACCTAGAATGTTAGTTTATCTTTCTTGGCCATCCCCTCATCAATCAAGTACAAGTGGAATCTCAGCTTATCCCTTTAAAAACACCTTTATTTTCTTCACACGTCTTCCCCAAACACACACACACACACACACACACACACACACACACCCCACACATCACACGCCACAAATCTATCACCTCACGATACATTATTCATTGTTCTCCTAACACGGGCTCCGTCTCACAATCCTGAGATAATGACCTGAGCTGAAATCAGGAGTTCGATGCCTAACCTACTGAGACACCCAGGGACCCCATAGGTTCATAATTTTAAAGTCCACCGGCCCTTCAAAGTTTAACCAAAGCAGTAGTCCCAGTCTCCAACCATATTCTTGCCCACCCCTGATTCCCACTCTCTAAATCTACTTTGACCTTTTAACTTTTTTTGGTTTCCTTCATATTTAAATTAATCTCCATATATTTTATTCTTCAAATTTTTACAGACGTAAACAAATATAGTCTCTTGACCCCTACTATAAACAAAGAGAGCTTACCATTCTTTTACACTGCACTTACCCATCACTCACTCAAGATTCTTTTAATCACCATCATTTGAATAAAGCTATGCAACCATTTTTGGCCACATATATATACAGGTTTCAAATTATTATTACCAACACACAAATATTTTGCACCTGTGTCACTTTGATTATATTCCCTTTCTTGCGTAAGATTTCCTGTTTTATCTTCACGGAGTTAATTGTTACTTATATTTTCCTGTTTGTTTCTTTGTTTAGTCGTCAAAGTACCTATGTGCATTGCCCCTAATGCTCATAGGGCAATGCATATATTTTTCCACACCAACACAACAGATAAGCAGTCAGGTTACTTTCTTTCCTTAAAGTCATTGCCCAAGTGGTATTCTGTCCTCTTGCTCCAACGGACGGATTAGTCTCTGGCACTGCCACACAGCTGCCACGCTAAGATGCCCCTTTATCATCATCCCAGAAATTTAGTTTACCGCTTTCTTTTGTTGGGTCCTATTTCTTCATTTTTATATTTTTCTCTGTGTCAGTTTTTGCCTTCATTTTGTTGTTGTTGTTGTTAAAGTTCTCTCCTAGTAATTTGTTGAAAAAGAATGCATGGCAAATCAACTTTTAAGTTTTAAAATGCCTATTGTGTTGCTGTCACAACAAACTGACTGACTGTTTTGATGCCATGGGATTCTTGGGTGGAAATATATAATTCCATTTACAGAAAAATACATAGGAAATGTGAACTGATGTATAATGACCGAAGGCAGATCAGTCATTGCTCAAGGAGTGCGTGGAAGGACTCATAGAAGACCCAGTAAGGGAAAGGAAAGAATTTGGGGGTTGTGATGGCTATGCTCTCCATCTTGATTGTGATGTATTGATGGATGTACACATATGTCAAAAACTATGAACTTGTACCCTTGAAAGATGTGTAGCTTATTGTATGTCGATCATGCCTCAATAGATCTGTTAAAAAATGATATTAGGCAGGGGTATCTGGGTTGCTTAGTCCATTACGAATCCAACTCTTGGTTTTTACTCAGGTCATGATCTCTTGGGTCTTGAGATCACGCCCCATGGTAGGCTCCCTGCTCAGCGGGGAGTCTGCTTAAAGATTCTCTCCCCCTGCCCCTCCTCCCAGTCAGATGTTCTCTCTCTAAAATAAGTAAATCTTTTTTAAAAATGTTATTAGGCAGCCCTTCATAAGATTGTAGGATAGATTTCCCTGCTCTCAGACCAAGCCTCATGGTAACCCCCATTGTGTCCAAGTCTATCAATTATCAAACTTTTGTTGGTTCACTACAGGGAACCAGAGAGAGAGTAATCAACTTAAGAATATGGGATATTACAGATTTAAAAACTCGGGGTTTTTTTTGTTTTTTTTTTTTTAAAAAAAACATTTTATTTATTTATTTGACAGAAAGAGAGAGAGATCACAAGTAGGCAGAGAAGCAGGCAGAGAGAGAAGGGGAAGCAGGCTCCCCACTGAGCAGAGAGCCCCATGTTGGGCTCCATGCGGGGCTCGATCCCAGGACCCTGAGACCATGACCTGAGTCGAAATCAAAGGCTTAACCCATTGAGCCACCCAGGCGCCCCTGTATTTTTTTTTTAACTCGGTGTTTTTATAGTCCTTTTTTGTGTCTCGGTTGACAGATGGTACTTTTAAACTTTGATGAAGGTCTAACTCTTCAGATGTTTAGGTTTTCAGGATGTCTTCAGGCTTTTTTGATTTGGATAACTTGCTGGAGAGTGCATTTTCCCAGAAAGAGATGACAGGAGAAGCAGGCCTTGGTGAGAAAATTATATGTTTGCATATTGTGCTTAAAGGAGAGATTTACAGATTATCCAGTAGGAAATTGGAGTGAAAAAACATGACATTGTGCGTAAGACTCCTAGGGATTCATTGTGGGATCTGCCACATTCACACTGTGTATCTGAGTATTTATTTTAACATTACTAGCAAGTTTTAGTTTCTTCATGTTTAAATCGGGTTAAAAGCAATACTTATCTCACAGGGTTGAATGTGAGGTTTGAATGAAATAATGGCTATAAATGTGATTTGTAAACTGACTTTTCATGTAGGTGGTATACTAGACAGCAGCGACAACAGCAGAGACTAGAAGATGTATCCTATCATGGGCTTTGGATTAAGAAACTTAGACTTGAATTCTAGCTCAGTTCTGTACTCTTAGACAAGTCAATGCTTTCAGAGCAATGTCCTAATTCCTTAACGGATCAGGCTAGGCCCTTCGTGGTGTGGCCCCAGCCCACCTTTCTAGTCTCATCTACTCCCACTTACCCGAACACTGTCCAGCCATGGCCTCATGCTCTTCATTCTCAGTCCCTTTTCAAACATATTCTTTACAAACATATCTTGTGTCAAGAATTGCCTTTGTAAGGATTGAGGGTGGGGGGCGCCTGGGTGGCTCAGTCGGTTGAGTGCCCAACTTTTGGATTCTGCTCAGATCATGATCTCATGGGTCATGAAATCGAACCTTGCATTGGGCTCTGGGCTCAACAGGGAGTCTGCCTGAAGATTCTCTCTCTCTTCTGCCTCCTCCCTACTCTCAAATAAATAAATAAATCTTAAAAAAAAAAGAAGAAGAATTTGAGACTGAAGATAGTCGCCGCTAGTTCCTGACTATTTTGTTATTGGTAGATATTTTAACCCTCCTGAGCCTCAGTTTCTTCAGCTATATAATACGAAGAACACCTAACTAGCTTATAAGAATGATCAGATGTGAACTGCTAGATGCAAGGTTAGTCAAGTATGGTGCTTCATGTGTAATCCACAGTCCCTCAAAAATACTTGCATTATATTTAGATTGGGGGGAGAAATAGCATTTGACAACATAAGTATATTTTCACAATTAGCTTTTGGAAATAGCAGGGCTCAGTTGATCTTGGTTCTAGTGATTGTCCTACCACTTACTAGATGGGTGACTTTTAGCTAGTTATCGAATATCTCTGAAAGTTCAAATTGCGTCTTCTATAAAACAAAGCTGTCTATAGCTACCTCATTGGGTGGTTGTAAAGAATTAAGAAGTTATGCATGTAAAATGTTTGTCAATGTTCTTGGTAACTAATGCGTGTTTAATTAATGTTAATAATTATCATAATCATTATTATTACTATCAATTAAAAGTCAGAAAAGGAATGGAGTCAGGATTGAAACCACTTATGTCAAAGGACCAATTAATGAGAGCATGAAGGAAACCGCGCACGATCCATCGCGAACATTGAACCACTGGCAGGTACTCAAGATAGAAGGAACTCCATTTTTAGGTTTAATCGAAACCTCTTTGTTCACAAGAAATGAAATTTAGGTCAGAATATCTTGCTGTTTCATCTATCAGTCTATTGTGGAATAAGGAGTTAATCATGAGAACTAGACCACCGGCGGTTGTGGGGGAGTTTGGGAAGTAAGGTTTTGGAAAGGGGAGGTGAAGGATCGGACAGAAGTCACTAAGGTGCCCTGATGGAGGCGAACAATCAGAGCTTACAGAGGAATCTGCATAGACCCCAGGAAGGGGGCCCTGTGGAAGTCTATGAAACACTGTTGACTGCGTCTACCGCCGCCGAACTTGCTCAGGGATGCTTTGGTGGTGGACCTGGGTTGCTCTGGTCAGCAGGACTGGTAATCTGGAGTTGAGTAGGGAGGAGGGAAAGCAAACCAGGACAGCCAGCACCTCTGTGTGGTCTCTCACTGTACGCAAACAATGCTAACCCTCCCGGCACAGCAGCTGTTGCTACTGCCTCCCAGATCTGGCTAACTCTGACTTCAAGCCGAGCTGGGAAGGGGGCCGGAGAAACAGAGGTCCTGGTGGAACAAAGTTGAAAATAAACAATCCGGCACAACTCGTTAGTTGATATTTTCATCTGCTATTGTTCATATATGGGAATCTTATCTGTATACATGGCTTGCCTCAATACAACTGTTCACACACACTTAGGTGCTCTTACTTATTAAAACATATTTTGGGGAGCCTGGCTGGCTCAGTCAGTAGAGCATGCGACTCTTGATCTCAGGGTTTTAAGTTCAAGCCCCTGGTAGGAGGGGTTACTTAAAATTACTTAAAATTAAGATTACTTAAAATAAAATAAACTCTTTTAAAAAATGTATTAAATTATATATTTACATATATATAATGCATAGATAGTATTTATATATGTGTATATAAATTTTATCTATCATTATCAACGGAAATACTAATTAACAAGTAGAGTGATCAATGTCCTGGGTGTACCAGGAAGTACAATGCTAAATCCACAAACGTTTCAGGCAAACTGGGATGGCCGGTCACTCTATGACAAGACTCAGTCAGAATTTATGCTCAATACCAGCCTCTTTCTATGATTCCTTTTATTTTGTCTTTGTTATTCCACACATGGGAACTACTGTAATGTTGTCCAAACTCCACAGTGAATGGAGACAGTGCCTAAAATCAAGTGAGTGGTGGATTTCCACGAACTCCTCTGCAGATTATGAGCTCCATGAAGTCAGGGACCGTATCTGATTGTTCACTGCCACATTCTAAACATTCAGGACCGTGTTTGACATATGATATATTGTTGAATGAATAAATTTCAGAGTCTTATCCTCCTTCAGAGCTTCATTGGAAGGAGACAATAATAGGCCCCAGTGCCCCCTCTGCCCTAGATATCCTTGGATAGGTTACTTGTCTGTACCCCAACACCCCCAGATCCATGAGCGCATAAATTCTACTTTATTTAGCTTTTTACTCCCAGCTTTTAGTCCTGATCCTAGTACATAGTAGAGGTTCAGTAAGTATTTATGGAAGGAAGAAAAGTGGAAGGAAAGAGACTTTAAAATATATAGCTACATGATTCAAGTGGGGCTTGTTATATTAAGAAAGATGGTTTGTAGTTTATAAATGGACCTGGAGCATCTGAGAGCTTTTGCATTTTTAGTCGTGCACAAGAAACTATTTCCAAAGGGATGATGGAGTAAGGGACTCAGGAAATCTACTCTTCCATCAAACCAACAAGAACACAGGCAAAAATAGTCAAATGGACTTTTTCAGAACTCTGGAAATTAACCAAAGTTTTGCAACAATTCAAGTAACTCTTATTCAAGGAAAACGGCTGAGACTTTATAAGAACAAAGCATTGTGACAATTTACTTGTGTTCTTTTTTTTTTTTTAAGATTTTATTTATTTATTTGACAGAGATCACAAGTAGGCAGAGAGGCAGGCGGGGGCGGGGGGCAGGCTCCCTGCTGAGCAGAGAGCCCGATGCGGGGCTCTATCCCAGGACCCTGGAATCATGACCTGAGCCGAAGGCAGAGACTTAACCCACTGAGCCACCCAGGCGCCCCTACTTTTGCTCTTTTTATCCCCTTCTCCCAGCAGGAATTTGGGAGTTTGATAGCAGTGATGATTGCATAATGCCAGGAATATCTTAACAAACATTCAAGTTGTGAGCTTCAAATGGGTCAGTGGTATCATGTGTGAATTATATCCCAATAAAGCTGTTATTTATTAATTAAAAAAAAAAAAGGAAGCAGACCACGGTTTCACAGAGACCATCTCTGTGAAAGGGAATGAGGAGTGACTGCTGAAAATGTACAGGATTGCTTTTTAGGGTGAGGACAATGTTCTGGAACAAGATAGTGGTTATGGTTCACAGCCTTGTGCCTGGGCTAACCACCACTGGATCGCACACTTATTTATGTACATACTTATTTATTTATAAGAATTAATTTATTTTTATTTTAGAGAGAGAATGCATGTGGGGGGGGGGAAGGGCAGAGAAGGAGGCAGAGAAGCAGACTCCCCGCGGAGCACAGAGTCCCGTCAACCTGAGATCATGACCTGAGCCGAAACAAAGAGTCAGACGCTTAACCAACTGAGTCACCCAGGCACCCCTGCATTGCACACATTTAATTTATGTGAATTACATCTCAATATATTGTTATAAAAATAGAAAGAGAAGCTATTTCTTTACCCATACTAAGGAAGATGATGACTACAAAGGTATATCTTTGTAATGTGACACTGTCTATAGTATTTTGGAGAGCCTAAGGTGACCTCAACTACCGACAGGATCCCGATACTCAAAGAACTAAATGAAATAATGTCAATGTGGCACTTTTCATAGTAACTGGCACTTAGTAGGTACTTAATAATTGGAAAGTTCTATTCTTTCCTCTGTGCCTAGCTCAAATTCATATTATACGGTATGATAATTTATTCATTTTTATGTCTACTCGCCTACCTAGATTCTCTATTCCTTCCTGGTACAGACACCCTCATACATCGTAGAAGGTGGTGAAGATAAGCGTAAAGCATGTCACGCTAGACCCCTCTCCCTGGTTTCAAATTTTGACTCCTCCATTTCTTAGCCACGTGACCATCGGCAAATTAGTCTCCATGCCTCATTTTCCTCCCCTGCGAATGGAGATGATAATCCATAGCGCCCAGGGTGGTGGTGAAGATTTATGAGTTAATTCACATAAAATGCAGTTGACCCTTGAACGACATGGTTCAAACTGCACAGGTCCACTTGTACATGGATTTTTTCTTCCATAAATACAGTACAGTACTCAAGTGAATTTTCTCTTCCTTATGATTTCCTTAATACCATTTTCTTCATTCTAGCTGACTTTATGGAAAAAATATATAATACATAAAACTCAAAATATGCTTGTTGACTATATTACCCACAAGGCTAAGTAGTGTACCAGATTTTCGGGGCGCCACGGGGGGCCTCAGTCCATTGAGCATCTGACCTTGATTCTGGCTCAGGTCATGATCTCAGAGTCATGAGATCCAGTCCTGCGTTGGGCTCCGTGCCCAGCATGGAGTCTCCTTGTCCCTCTCCCTCTGCTCCTCCCCCCGTCACGCGCATTCTCTCTCAAATAAAACAGTAAATCGATAAATGAAATAATTTTTTTAAAAAGTTTGATGTGGATTTTCACTTCCATAGAGGTCAGGGCCCCCAGCCCCCAGCATCCAAGGGACCGCTGTAGCGGGCTGGCCCTGGGCGCAAGTACCCGGTCAGGCCGAGGTAGCTCTTATTCCCGGCCCCCAGCACGGACTCTGCATATAGCAGGCCCTCGGCGGAATCCCGTGTGAGGAGGGTAGGCCGCCGGTCTGTTTTCGTGGCTACATGGGAAGAGTGGAACACAAACAAACAAAAAACACCAAAATCAGAAAGTGTTATCGCTGGGGTGACTGAACGTTTCGAGGCGCAGCTACACACTTGCCCAGGCCACCCATCCAGGGCCAGGCAGGCAGCTGAGTGGGGCTGGGCATGGTGTTATCTGCTTCGATTTCACTTGATTCCTTTTCCTCCCTGATGGGCCTGCCTTTGCTGGCGAAAACACCATCCCCTCTTCATAAAGTGGTCTCAGTTCTCACCTCTCCTCCTCTGAGTGGGGCCGTGCGCATTGCTGGTGACGCTGAGTTGCTTCTGGTGGTAAGTCAAGGATGGATGTCATTACTGCAGCGTGGGGAGCCTCAGATGAAGCTGACTGATGATTTTCTAGAGAAATTAAACCCAAACAGAAACAAGTCTTGTTAGGCAGAAAGCTTGTTTGTGCTAAGAGATATGTACAGCTGTGTTACGTGTCACCTCTAATTCATCTTAAAATGTCATGGTACATTTCCTTTACTTACAATAGATTGCAAAGGGAACTTGGTAAAGAGTCCTAATGTTTGCTTCCAGAAATTGTGTATGTGAAAGCTGTTCAAATGAGGAAGTTTGAATTCTTTTTTTAGTAAAGGAATCTAGGCCTCTCTTTATACAGAGACTATTCCAAGCCTAGAATTGAGTGCCTTCCAAAACAATGGCTCAACACCATGTGCATTGACATTGACTCCCTCAGCTCCCATAATTTAGGGACATCAATTAGATAATGGGCTGCTTTGCCTGTTTTTATGAAAATGCCAATTTGAAACCTTGGCGTTGATGGCGAAAACCTCTTTTGCTGTGCGTGGAAGGTGGCCAGGCAAATGGTCTGCACGGAATTCCTTCATCAATCTGGAATGGCAGGCAGTAAACGATTCCCTTTGAAAACTGTAATCACCTGCTAGGGGCCTCACCGAGGAGGTATGGCAGCTAGTTATTCACACCTTTGTGGCCAGGCAGAAAAGCCAAGGCTGCTCCCTTTGAGCAGCCATGAGGCCCAGAGGGTTGGGATCATGGGTCAGGGGGTTACCCTACGTACCAGGGGGTTATCCCATGTGCCGACCTTCAAGTCACCTTCTTCCCCACCGACAGCCAAGATTTGGTTAGTATATCGAACTCAACGTGCCTAGATTCTTCTTCTCTTACGAGACATTCGGTCTCCTCAATCAGAGCCCCCCAACGCCACGCTCCCGAAATCATTCTACTGAGCTCATCCCTTCAGTTGCCTAGGCTTTCCCAGACAAGTGTGGGTCCTAGTGATGGACACAACTTCAGTTCGGAGTCTCAACCTCCTCCTCCTTGGTAAACTCCTCAGACTAGCAGCCACCTCCTGCCCCTCCCCCAAACACAGTCCTTCCAGCTCTATGGAATCTGCAGTTCCCAGGGAGCATCAGGTTTTCTCATGAAGCGGCCCCTGTTGGGGATGCCCTCTCTCCTCCTCATTTTGTCTGCCTGGAAAACGAGTTGTTCTTCAAGATGTCCCAAGAATCACTTGTGATCCCAAACCTTCTCTGATGACTCCCACACCATCTCGTCCCCACTCCTCAGCACACATGTGTGCACACCAACACACAGTGTTCCCTTCTGGCCTGCTTCCAAAGGGATCATCAAGTGTTTTGCATGGTTCTGTGTACTTAATATGTATCAACACACTTAATCCTCACAACCACTGTATGAGGAAACACACATATCACCTGTGTTTTACAGATGAGGAAACTGAGGCACAGAGCATTTCATTAACTTGCGTGTCGCCACTCACAGTTAGCGTGTCGTGGAGTCAGGACTACTAATAACTAATAACTACTACTAACCCTAGCAAGGTAGTCTGTAGACTTAATCACTACACTAGACGCTCTCTCAGACATGGACACACACTTGGAACGTGTGCCCTAGACTGCTACAGCTCTTGTGGGAAAAGAGGGGTGAGTCTTTCTATTAAACTAACAAAGGAGAGGTAATAAATCGTCCCTAGGTGGCCCTAGTGACTCTCTCACAACGGAGTATTCCCTGTGGGTTCCAAGCCATTTACCAGGTTTGTTCCAACCACAGTCGTGGCTGCAACTATCACGTTGTGCTTTTGTAGTGACCTGTTCTGAAACAACAAATGTCAACCACCAAAAAATTCTCAAGACAAGATTCTAACCAGAACCACTGTTGGCTGTGTACATTATCGCAATGAATTATGAGATGGTCAGGCTCTACTTAACGACTTGAATTTAGAAGAAAACAAAACCAAACAGGAAAAAATCAAACAAACAAACAAAAAACACCAAAATCAGAAAACAAAAAATAGGGCTTCGGTACAAAGCAATATAGACCTTCTTTTCTTACTGATCAGTTACATTCTTATTATGTCACCTATGTGGCAAAGAGGATAGGATGTCAAAACTCTAACTGCTCTAAACCTTTGGATTCTCTCTGCTGAATACTGTTAGGTAGAAAAAAATTAACATTTCAATTGGGTCTTTGGAGACTTAAGTTTTGAAAGAATATTTTGCTCTTCTTTGTGAAGCCTAGGTATGGAGTACAACTTTCGAATACCTAATACCTAACTATGCTAAGAGGGAATAAGAAGGTAAAGATTTTTGTTTCATCATTGCCACAATTTTAAGGTATTTGTGTGCATGAGTTAATAGTCAATATGACTAGTCATAGACTAGTCATAAAGAAGGATCTTTAAAAACTTGTCCCAGTGCCTATGATGAAGAAATGAAAAAAAAAAAAAAACTGTCTAGAAGTGAATGTATGTATTTCTTCCCTCCCTTTCCCTTTCTCTTCTTTCCTATCTGAAGATTTCACTCAAAAAGCCTTTAAGCAGGCCATAGGGAAGGAGGTGGCAAGTGGGGCAGCTGATTGAGAGGTTCTGGGTATTAGTCACATTCAAGGGAATTAAGTAAAGAAGTAAATATATTAAGCTAATGGGACCCAGGGTTTTCATTGAAGGGAGTTAACATTATGGACAGGGAGAAAAATTTACAATGAACTCTTATTCATTACAATGAGTTTCAGTACCGTGTTAGACTGGAGTCAGAGGAATCAAGTTATGTTTTACAATAAAGAATTTGAAATACATCTGACTGTATGTTTGTATATGTGTGCCATCCATGAGTACATTTAACACCCAAGATCACTCCGGTGACAAGTTACTTAATGTATCTCTCAGTTTGCTCATCCTATAATGAAGATGATAACAATACTGGGGGGCCTGGATTGCTCAGTCAGTTAAGGGTTGGTGTAAGGGCCTGTTTTACTGTCCCTGCTCCCCTCCCCCAGGGGACTTAAAAACAAGTCCCAGAAACCAGCTCCAGGTGTGAAGGCCAAGAAAAACAAGGCTGTACCCACCTCGAGTCTAGCCCTGACCTAAGTACAGCCATCGTGGCAAAGCAAAAGCCGGCACCTTGCACTGTAAGAGTGGGTTAGCAGAAGGATGGCCATCCTGAAGGCCCGGAAGCCATTTTACTGAGCAGCCCTAACCAGCCCACACTGCGCACGTAACTTGAGATAAGAGAAAGTAGCTAAAACTTGGAAAAACAGCTTAATCACATACCACCAGGGTGGTTAGGTGGTGGTGCCACAGGGACCAAATGTTAAAGAAAAACAAATAGTTAACTTGCTGCGATCACAATCCTGCAAGACTGGAAATTTCCCTTGGTTTGCAAATGTCCTGGTGATTTACAACAAAAAGGGCTATCTCTTCAATAGCCCCATTTCCAGAGACAAATGGCTCAGTTCCTCGAGGCCTAAGGTGGCACCATAAAACTCAAGGAGGCTGAGGCAGAAGGAAATGTAAATAAAGTTAAATTTCTTCTAAACCTAAATCTCACTTAACCGCCAGGATGGCTCCAGGGTGACGCCGGGGGTGGCAAAAGGTTAAACAAAGTTAAACTGTCAAAGTGGGGTGCAGTATGTATGTAGCCATGGAGAAGTGCCTTGAAAATGCTATATAAACCCTTGGCTCGGAGTGCTCGGGGTCCTTGTTGAAACCCGCTGCTCCGGGTGGATACTTGGACCCCAGCTAGCTGGAAATAAACCTCGCTGTGTGACTTGCATTATCGAGAGTGTTCTCTGTCTAATTGAGGGGTGGTTGACTCCGTACCCTAACATTGGGACTCTTGGTTTCAGCTCAGGTCACGATCTCAGGGTCGTTAGATCAGCCCCATGTGGGGCTTCACACTCAGAACGGCGACTGCTTGAGATTCTCTCCATCTCCCTCTGCCCCTCCCCCTTCTCTCTCTCTCTCTCTGTCTCTCTCGCAAAAAAAAAAAAAAAAAAAAAGATGGTAATAATACATTAGCAAGCCTGTTGCAAAGATCAGAGAGGAAAATGATTATGTAAAGTTACTAGCAGAGATCCCAGATCTTAGAAGATGCTAACCTTGACTAAACCAGTATATACTTCTTACTAATCCAATATGCCATGGCCCAATATGGTACTATGACCTGATTTTATAAGGCGGCATCTAATGCAAAATGTGATGCCTCAAAAAATAAAGGTAGGAGGATGATCATGACGTCTATGTCGCTTTGAGTGAACTGACAATTAATTTTAAATTACTTTCTGTCAAACCTTCAAGTGTTACCAGAAATTGTATACTTACACACATATTTTGCAATGCATTAATATTTTAATATAGGTTATTTTAAGGTCCAGTGCAAGGAATAATCATTTCAGCAACTCTACTGTCTTTCACTGTCTAGTTGAGACATGGTAAACCAGTAAGAAAAGGCTTCCTTCACAACTGAATAAGTTTGGAATATTGACTTTGCCTAAATTTGAAAAACGCATTACAGTACATGTAAATATGTCATTTATTTGCATATTTATTGAATTATTCATCAAAGACTCCATTAAAAATGTGGATGCCTTGATAGTAAATTTTTATCACCATGGAAAATTTATTCATATGGAAATAACATCAAGAGAAATTTATTAAAATGAAAATGGCATTTAATACAATGCTGAAACACTTAAAGAGATGAATTTACAAGGGAAAACATGTCCCACAAATGGCTTTTCATATGATTTCTCAAAAATCTAAAGATACAGGTTTAGAAAAATGCCAAAAATAATTTTACAGGTAGGCAAAATTATTGAGTCTTGTAACTCAGGCCACTGACTTCTGTTTTTCTATTAAGTAGTAAAGCTTTTGGAACTAGCACATCTCGGTATGTACTGAGAATAAGAAGGGATAAGCTAAAAGAATTAAGTGCTAAATTTTCTCTTAATTAGTCTATAAATAACCAGCAGTAAAAGGACATTTAAATACAATAGTCTTTTTTTATCTTAACTGGTTTCATTGCTCTTGAAAAAACAAGATGTTGGTTTCCTTTTGTTTTGTAGGTTTGTTTGTTGTAATTGTGCTGAAAATTCTCTTCCTCAAATAGCCTATATTGTGAAAACTAAAAATGAAAAGAGGGGATTGTGGCCATAACGATCAGAACAAAAAGGGTGGTTCCACTGCCAAACATGAAAATACACTCTAAAGCGCTTATGAAGATGTGTTAAGGGGTCCCCGGGGGCTCCGTTGGTTAAGCATCTGTCTTCCACTCAGGTCATGATCCTGGGGTCCTGGGATTTCGGCAGTGAGCCTACTTCTCCCTGTCCGCTCTGCCTACTTGTGTTCTCGCTGTCAAATAAATAAGATCCTAAAAAAAGAAAAAAAAAAAAAAAGATGTGGTGGACTTAAAGATAGCTTGGAAGCAGACCCTAACTCTTTATGGAATTTTTGTATAAAATTAAGGAAATAAGACAAGGTAGAGATTCCTCAATAAATTAAGTAAGTTGACTAAAAACTAGATTTCTTCACATCATATACTGAAGTAAGTTTTAGATGGCTTGCAATGACACATAAAACACGAAATCATAAAACATATGCGCCATTTGTATTAGGATTTATAGTATTTCTAGAAATACAGAAATGGAAAGAATTCTGTAAGCACAAAAGCTATGGAAGCCATTAAATAAAAACAAAAAGTAATTCAAATATGTACAAAATCTTTTGGGGCACCACCTGGGTGACCCAGTGGGTTAAGCCTCTGCCTTTGGCACGGGTCATGATCCCAGGATCCTGGGATCGAGCCCAGCATCGGGGCTCTCTGCTCAGCAGGAAGCCTGCTTCCCACCCCCCTACCCACCCCACCCCACCCCGCCTCTCTCTCTCTCTCTCTCTCTCTCTCTGTGCCTGCCTCTCTGCCTACTTGTAATCTCTGTCTGTCAAATAAATAAATAAAATCTTAATAAAATAAATAAATAAAATTAATAAATTAAAAAAATGTACAAAATCTTTTTACTAATCAAAGCACAAACAAATGAAAAGGACAAATAACAAAGAAGGAAAAATTGTGAGAAATATGACAAAAGGTTAATAAATTAATGAACCAGTAAATATTTGTAGTAGGAGAGCAATACACATACATAACTAGGCAATACTGTCACTGATTTTGTATGAAGGTAATTGTTACAGAGGAGAAAAGGCGAACAAACTTATACTCAATAGTAGTTATTTTTCTGTGGGCACATTTAAATTAGGTGTTTTTAGAGCTGTAAGAGAGGGTATAGTTATATAACCTACACACTACAGGTAAATTCAATTTTATGGTTTCTAGCATCGCTTCAGCCACAGGAGTTCATTCTTCCTACATATTTTTATCACTTCATCCCTCGTGTTTTTTACAGATAAAAAGTGACTGCGAATGACCCTGTCATGACAAAGGAGATTTTTGTTAGTACGTATTTTTACCCTCCTGTGCTCCTAGTGCCAGTTTCAGATAACCAGAAAATTATAACCAGTTGTGAATTATGTTGCCTCATTAATGGATCACTTTATACACAAATCTTTTTATGAACACCTTGAGCTATATAGGAGAAATGCCTGAATACATTAAACAACTCAATAATGAATGCACCAACATTACAATAAAAACTTTCAAAAAGATTCGAACAGTTCATTTCAATGGTGGGCATCCACATGTTCAGAATCAGTAGGGAGCCAAAAAAATATGTAAATTTAGACAAGATACATTTGGTTTATCAAACTGGCCCGTATTAGTTTTAATGACAATACACAGTGGTGGTGAAGATGTGTTAATGGAAATGTAAATTGTCAAACCCATTTTGAAAAGGATTTGCTAGAGAAAGTGAGGGAGAACAAGAGAGTCATAAGATTAAGGAAAATAATGTACAGAAGCAAAGATTTTTTTTCCCTTGATTTCCCTGTATGTTACTTTTAAGTACAACTTGCTGCAAATTAGGTTTTTTAAAATACAGTGGGTTTTTTTTTTAAGATTTTATTTTTAAGTAATCTCTATATACCAACGTGGGACTAAACCCACAACCCCATGATCAAGAGCCACACACTCCACTGACTGAGCCAGCCAGATGCCCCTAAAACACACTTTGTTTTTTAGAGAGTTTAAGCTCATCGCAAAATTAAGAAGAAGATATAGAGGTTTTCCATATACCTTTTTTTTTTTAAGATTTTATTTATTAGAGAGAGATCACAAGCAGGCAGAGAAGCAAGCAGAGAGAGAGGGAGAAGCAGGCTCCCTGCTGAGCAGAGAGCCTGATGCGGGGCTCGATCCCAGGACCCTGAGATCATGATCTGAGCTGAAGACAGAGGCTTAACCCACTGAGCCACCCATGCACCCCAGAGGTTTCCCATATATCCTTTTCCCCACACATGCATAGCCTCCCTGTCATCAACACCTTCCACCAGAGTGGTATGTTTGTGACAACTGATGAAACTACATTGACATCATCATCTCCCGAAGTTCATAGAAACATACTTTTATCAAAGATATTCACCGGGCGCCTGGGTGGCTCAGTGGGTTAAGCCTCTGCCTTCAGGTCAGGTCATGATCTCAGGGTCCTGGGATCGAGCCCCACATTGGGCTCTCTGCTTAGCAGGGAGCCTGCTTCTCCCGCCCCCCTCGGCCTGTTTCTCTGCCTACTTGTGACCTCTCTCTCTCTATCAAATAAATAAATAAAATCTTAAAAAAAAAAAAAAAAAAAAAGATATCCACTATAGGAATGCCTGGGTGGCTCAGTAGGTTAAGCATCTGACTCTTGATTTCAGCTCAGGTCATGACCTCATGGTCCAGGGATGGAGCCCCATGTGGGGCTCCCTGCTCAGCACGCAGTCTACTTCCCTCCCTCATCCTCTCCCTCTGCCCCTCCTCCACTCTCTTTTTCTCTCTCTTTCTCTCTCTCAAATAAATAAAACTTTAAAAAATATATATAATATTCAGGTCTCCTGCGTGGCTCAGTGGGTTAAAGCCTCTGCCTTTGGCGCAGGTTATGATCCCAGGTCCCGGGATTGAGGCCCGCATCGGGCTCTCTGCTCGGCGGGGAGCCTGCTTCCGCCTCTCTCTGTCTCTGCCTGCCTCTCTGCCCGATTGTCATCTCTGTCTGTCAAGTAAATAAACAAATTCTTTTATTTATATATATATATATATACACATACACATATATATATACATCATAATTGTCATGTTAGTTTTAAGAATCAAAATATACAAACCAACTGATGTCTAACAATAGGGTAACTGAAACAGACATTGGTATACATCAATATTTTCAATATATAATATTTGTAGAGCTTTCAACACATTACCCACAGTATAATTTTGACTAAAACATGACAAAATACTAACATATGTAGTAAGTAAGTATATGAATATTATTTAGAATAAGAAAAGAAATCAGGAAAAGTAAAAAATTTACCAAGATGATGAATAACATAAAAGTTACTAAGTCTAGAAACAGAATGTTTCAAAAATTAATTAACTTCCTGACCCACCTCTGTGATACCCTTCTGCAGTTCTGGCTGAATATGATTTGATTGCTTCTTCAAATGACAATGATTTTGTAATATCTTTTTATATCATCAGTATTGTAGTCAGATAATTTAGCCTTTCCTCTAACATCGTCAACCCTTTAAAAATGTAGTGGTACTTTATTTTTAATTTTTTTTTTAAGATTTATTTTTTATTTATTTGACAGAGAGAGAGATCATAAGTAGGCAGAGAGACAGGCAGAGAGAGAGAGAGAGGCAGAAGCAGGCTGCCTGTCGAGCAGAGAGCCCGATACAGGGCTCAATCCTGGGACCCTGAGATCATGACCTGAGCCAAAGGCAGAGGCTTAACCTACTGAGCCACTCAGGTGCCCCTACAGTGGTGCTTTAAAAAAAGGTTTTCTAAGCATCACATTTTGTTACTGGTAGTGCTGTGTGTGCTTGATTTGAGACAACCTCTGGTACATTTCTGTCCCACACGTGTTATTACAAACATTTTCACTGTTTGTAGTATGGTCACAGGTTCATGCCCTAGAAACCCAGAAATTCTCATAAATTCTAGTCTATCCAATACCCATGTTTTAAAAGTCATGTCTTTCTAGAATGAATCTGTTATTTTACCAGTTTCTAATATTTTCCGTATTCTACAGTGAGTATTTACGTGTTTTCTAACATACAAACCACATGATGAAAGTATTAAAGTAAATTAAAAGGCATGGTATAGAATGTCTTTCTATCCAGAAAAATTGGCTGGTTAAATGACCTCCAGAGTTTCTTCACTCTCTGCAACGTTCTGTCCAAGAGGCAGGTCGAAGCTGAGGGTCATGGGCAAGGATGTGCCCATTCTTATTGATCTTAGTCACGCATTTCATATTTACAAAAGCAAAATTCTGCGCGCTATGCCTTCTCCTACTTTAAATGGGAATTTGGAGTATGTGCTGTATCTATGCGGCATGTGTGAATGATCAAGTGCCACTTCTCAGTTGGAATCACAGCTTATTTTATAAAAATTAAATGAACCTTTTCTCCTGGTGCTTTGGGGAGACATTAAGGCTGGCTATTGGAATGGCTAGTTACAAATGCGTGTTCATTGCTCCCCTCTGCGCGCTATGTCTCCACAAGAATCTTCAACGCTGCAGCTTGCCAAATGCTTGGCACACAGGACGGGACTTTTAAGATCACTGGAAACATTATAACTGAACAGGGATTATTGGCTCCAACTTCCAACATTTCTCTCTGTGCAAAGCCATGGCTGCATTCAGAGGAAACGTGTCGTGTATGAAGTAAAATGTGACTGGTCCTCCAGGGTGACCGGCCAGGTTCTCAGGTACAGCAAACCTGAACAGTTTTGCCTGACCTTATCATACACGTCCACATCTACTGGCATTCTCTTTGCCTGATTGTGGTTTAGAAATTCCCTGTGGTATTTTCCTTATAGCTGACCTGCTTCTCACTACTTTTCCTTCTCAAGCTGCTTTGTTATCCTACCCATACTCTCTTTGCATCCACTCTTTCTCTGCTTTTGCATTTACGTTTGTTTGTTTGTTTGTTTGTTTGAGACAGAGGGAGAACACAAGTCAGGGGCAGAGACAGAAGGAGAGGGAGAAGCAGGAGCCCTATGCAGGGCTTGATCCCAGGACCCTGAGATCTTGACCTGAGCTGAAGACACATGCTTAACCGACTGAGCCACCCAGGCGCCCCACGTATCTTTATTTTTAAGATTCACAAATAAGAACAGCCTTTACACTTTCAAACAGGCTGAGAGCGGATACATCTGACATGTAATTTTCTTCTTGTGGAAACATGTTTTACTTTTCTAGACAAAGTAATTGATTACATAAATCAGCAATTGTCACATCAGATAAGAAGTCATTGCCGTATTTTCAGAGCTTTTTTTTTCTTTTTCTTTTTTGTTTTTTGTTTGTTTTCTAAAGATCTTGATTTTTCTAGGACTACTTTAAAAATAATACTTCTTCCAGGTGCGGGGGTGGTTCAGTCATTAAGCGTTTGCCTTCGGCCCGGGTCATGATCCCAGGGTCCTGGGATCAAGCCCTGGATTGGGCTGCCTGCTTAGTGGGGAGCCTGCGTCTCCTTCTCTCTCTGCAGCTCACCCGTTTGTGTGCTCTCTCTCTCTCTCTCTATTAAATAAATAGATAAAATCTTTAAAATTTTTCTTTTTCTAAAAAAAGATGACTACAAGATTTTTCCAGTATTATATAAGCAGATATCTTATTGTGTGTGGGTTGTTTGTTGTTGTTCAATTAATAGGGCTTCAGTACAAACAGCATATTATGACATGATTTGTAATAGGGCTCTTTTCTTCAAGGAAACTTCTTAAAACATGTACATGATTATCCTAAAATATACAATATTGACTTAGAACAATAAAAATAGCTAATATTGAGGGTTTATTAGGTTGCAAAAAACTGTCCTATGCTTTTTATGTGCCATATTATTATTTTTATTTGATCATTCATTCATGCATTCATTCATTTATTTTGAGAAAGAGAGAGAATCTTAATCAGGCTCCACACTCAGCATGGTGCCCAGCACGGGGTTCAATCTCACAACCCTGAGATCAGGACCTGAGCCAAAATCAAGAGTCAGACACTTAACTGGCTGAGCCACCCAGGCACCCCCAATTCAATAGAATTTTAAAAGATCATATACCACAATGAAGCACAATTTATCACTGGGATGGTAGTCTCATTAATGTTCATAAAGGGTAATTTTGAAAGTTCTTTTTTTTTAAAGATTTTATTTATTTATTTGACAGACAGAGATCACAAGTAGGCAGAGAGGCAGGTGGAGAGAGAGGAGGAAGCAGGCTCCCCGCCAAGCAGAGAGCCCGATGCGGGGCTCGATCCCGGGACCCTGAGATCATGATCTGAGCCAAAGGCAGAGGCTTTAACCCACTGAGCCACCCAGGCGCCCCTAATTTTGAAAGTTCTTATGGATGTGTGCCAGATTAAGAGTTTCCTAGGAGGAGGTTTAGTCCTTAGGACACTCCAGTGAACGCCTGCCCCATTGTGACAGTTCATTTCTGGCCAATGTTTATGACTTTCAAAATTCTTCAACTATTTTTTTTTCTTTTTTTTACCTTTTTATTATTATTTTATTTTATTTTATTTTGTTTTGTTTTATTTTATTTTCGTCATGATAAGTGCACTCTTCAATCCCCATCACCTCTTTGGCACATCAGTTGTGAAAAGAGACAAAAAAAAATCAGAAATGAGGAGTCTACTGGGCTTCATAATTGCTGTCAGCTCCCAAATGTAAGAAATCTGCTTCCGAGTGGTGGTGTTTTATTTCATTTCAACATCCTGAAAATTGCCAGAAACTGCTGGAACCTTGCCTGTTTTCTTGGCTTAGTTCGTACGTGAGAGAATATCATCTAATTCTTGGTCATATGCAAATCAAAGACCCTCGTGAAAAAACTCTGTTGGTGCCTTTTTTGTAAACCCATTTATTTCTAACTTCCCATTTTGCTTTTGGAATTTTTGGATGGATTGATTAAGTAACTATTGATGGATAATGACATATTGCTTTTAGAATGTATCAGCAGAATGCTTCCGTTCTGGCCTTCCTCAGGTTTGAACACACTTAACTGAAATTAAAGCTATTCATCACATTAATGCTCTACTGTCATTTATAGTTAAGAAATAAAATTCTTTCCATCTTTTTTGGAAAAGGCAACAGGGTAAAATAGACGCTAGCTCTGAGACAAGGCATCAGCCAGTGTCACTAAAAAAGGGTAATTCCTTTGGTAGTGAGAAGGATGTACAGAGGACTTCCAAATTCAAATTTTCCCTAAAAGATGTCACATTCCACACTGCTCTTACCACCCCAAGTGGAAAACCTAGTATAAATACCATTACCATTTTATCATCATAGTGGGTTTAAGGGGGAAGTAGAGAGAATCTTTATATTGAAACCTAATGTCCAGTGTGATGGTATTGGGATTTGGGCTTCTGGGAAGGTGACTAGGTTATGAAGGTAGAAACTGGGTGAATGGGATGAGTGTCCTTACAAAAGAGACCCCAGAGAACTTTAAACAAACACACAAAACAAATAAAAACACGTGTCCAGGAAGCAGGAAGCAGGACCTCATCAGACATAGAATCTGCCGGCACCTCGATTTTGGACTTCTCAGCCTCTTGAACTGTGAAAAAGCAATTTGTTGTTTGTAAGCTGCCCAGTATATGGTGTTTTGGGTACAGCAGCCCAAACCGACGAAGGTAAATGTTAAACTAGGAATTCGTATAAACTCTCTATTGTATCATCTTATGCCACCCACCACTTTTTCCAACCATAATAGTCTTCTGACAGTTTTAGAACATGCCAGTCTATCTTTTGACTCAGGGTGTTTTTAGTTGCTGCTCCTTGGGCAAGGAATTCTCTTTCTCCTTCTTTTAACCTGTGTTGCTTCTCCTTTTTTAAATCTCACTTTGAACAACACCGCTCAGAAAGACCTTCGCTGATGGTCCTATTGAATGTACCTTTGCCTTTATTTTCTTATCTGTCACATAAGTCTTTTATATTTTTTCCTTTAAAGCACTCATCACAAGCTTTATTGTGTCTGCACTGCAATTTTTGGCTCTCCTCCTAGAAGGTAAGTTCCACAAGAAAAGAGTCTTTGGGAATCTGGTTCAGCACTGTATTCCCAGTGCCTGCCCTTTGGAAGAAACTCGGCAAATATGTACATAATAAATAAACACATTTCCAACATCACCTACTGCCTGAATGTCTGGAGATGGTGGACACTTTGTCAGTTACAGTCCTTAGGAAGAATGATCTTATGGGAAAAGTCCTGGGAAAAGATGTAGATTTTACTGAGGAATTCATAGGAAAGGGGAGCCTGGGTGGCTCAGTCAGTTGAGCATCTAGCTCCTGATTTCAGCTCAGGTTCATGATCTCAGGGTCATGAGATAAGCCCTGGGTCAGCCTCTGTACTCAGCGAGGCGTCTGCTTGAGGATTCTCTCTCCCTCTGCCCCTCCCCCCACTCTCACTGTCTCTCTCGGTCTCTCTCTCTCAAAAAGAGTGCAGTGGAGAGACGGAAGAAATCTTTATTTCCTTCTCCACACTCTCTTCACTCCTGCTTAGCTGGGTACATCATCTCTTAGCTTTCTTGAGTCCTCCACCGTCTTACCACGGATTTCAGCTCTGTGCCCAAATCTCTATACAAATAAACGAAGTCATGACTATCTCAAGGCCCACCTTCTGAAGGAAATGTTATGGCTAGCTATTATTAGTCAAGCATGCCCACAGGGAGCCCACCAAGGAGTATCCTAACCGCCCCCTCCGAGGTGTTTTGATAGATAAAATTTTCTCCATTTTGTTACATCTCTAAGTGTTGCATTTCTTGGTTTCTTGTTGGTTTAGTTTGTTTGGGATCTGGAAAATGTCAGCCCGGAGAGCCAGGGCTCTGATGAGAGTCAAACTTCGTATATGTGAAAACACTAATTCTTGTAAAGATCTACTGGACAAATGCTGTACATTACACAGTGTGCTAGGTATGGAGCATAAAACAGCGGTACCTGCCCACCAACAGCGTATAATGCCCATTGTAAACAGTAGAGCACGAGGACAATTTAACTACTTATATCCCAGAATCGCATATTTGCACTGTCCCAACAATCACGATTGCTTCTGTTATTAGAAGTTCTGCATTCTGAATAGAGCCCTCAAATTATAAATTCTTGATATGTTTGATGTGATATTTCATAAAGGTTATGGCTATGGGACCCGATGACATGTTTGTTAAATCAAACCAGCCCTCTTTTTCCAGGAGTTAGTTTTATGCCGACTCAGAGTGAACATCTTAAAGAAAAATTGCATGAGTCCTTGTCCAGTTTTGACTCATCCACTGTTACTCAGGAGTCTGATCTTCAAATACCCCAGATACAACCCAAGCACAACACGGCTTAGAAGTGAGGTCAGGTCCACAGTGTTGTTCATCCTTAGATGGCCCAGAAGCAAGTGTCCTCCCACCGGCTAGCCTAGAGCGATGCTCCAGCCTTACAGCTTCCAACCCCCCAAGGAACCTTAAAGAAGAGCTGCGCTCCCTCGTCCTGCTAATCTGAATTCAGCTACAGCCTGACAAGAAGCACAATATGTAATTACACCGCAGTGCGATAAAGGCTCTAAGAATGAGCATGAGCACATGGAACGAATAAGCCATGAGAATACAAGGTGTAACACGGAGCTAAAGAAAAAAAAAAAAAAATACAAAGAAGAATGAACATGAGGGACTATTGATGAGCATGGGCTCATCGTGGTGGGTTGGAGCATCAGGGAAGTCTTCTCAACAGAGGTAGTAACTGCTTAATGGCCTAAAGAATGAATAGATGCAAACCAGATGGAAAGGAGGCTGGAAACAGGCAAAAATAGAATTTCCATAAACACAGAGAGAACACCACACAAAAGCATCCAGAAATAAGAGAGCAACTTCATTTCGTTTCCGTGGCGGAACTAAATGAGATGACAGGGGTCTTGGGTACCAAGCTGTGGTGTCATAGAGCCATTTACGGCTTTTGAACAGGTGAACAATTAGTCTGATTTAACTTTTCACAAAGAACAGTTAGAGAGGAAGACTGGAAGCAGAGAGGCCAACGGTTGGGAGAAGGCTGTATACGTTTACAACCATCCGGAGCAGCCTGGTGGTAGGTTAAAAAAAGGAAAAAGCCGGAAGAGGTGTTTGGGAAGCACAGGAGGGAGGGAGAGGGATGTGAATAGCTTCCAGAGACAGGGAATCAAGACCCAGATACTAGCCCCAGCCCCACTGCTTCCTAGCTCTGTAATCTCACCCAAGTTACTGAACCTCTTCAAGCAAGCCTCCATTGCCCCAGCTGTCCGGTGGGAATGTACTACCCTATGGCGCTCACAGGCCAGTGCAAGGGCAAAATGTCGATTAAACCTCCAGATGGCCAACGTAAGAGATGATTAATCTCTCTGATCCAGGGCAGTTGTTGAATAGCCACATAATGCCTGATCACCCTTTGCTGTCCCATCTTACGTCACTGTTTTTGTCCATTCTGATGGGAGCACTGATTCTTAAAAGCTGTGTTTAAGAAGTTGAACAGTCATTGAAGCTCTGGTTCTAGATATTAATTTGTTCAATGGAGAAGACAGCTGAGAGAAAAATAATTGCAGAAAGAATGAAATTTCTAAGTATTACCCAATTTGTTCACATCAGGAACAGCACTAGGCTCCATGCTCAACACTATGGAGGACAGAAAATTGAGCAAGATCTGCTGTTTACCTTCAAGGAGAAGGAACTCAATGGAAAGAAGATACACAAATACATAACCACTATAACGCAAACTAGAAATAAAAGGTACCCAATAAAACGGATAACCCAAGTATGATTGGAAATCCAAAGGGACTGATTTCATGGGAGGCTACAGGACATCAAGGAAAGAAACATCAGAAAGTCTTGGTTTAAAACCCAGATCTGCCACGTGTTCGCAGTGTGATCAGGGGCAAATCACTTAACTTCTCTGATCTTTCGTTTTCTTCTCAGTGAATTGGGGCTAATGATAGCATCTGTCCCTCTTAGGATTTTGTGAGAACTGAATTAAATAAGGTAATAGGGTAAATGATGGCTGAATAGATTTTTGAAGGCAGAAACCCGCAATGGTAGGAGTCTTCTAGGCAGAAACATTAATGCGAAATTAAATGTGTGTCTCTGAGACACACTCCGAGGGCATAGTAAAGAATTGTAAACCCCTGTGTCATTATAGAAAATCTTCTTGGTCGAGTGAGGTTTAAAGCAAGCGTCCTCCACGGTCACTCCAAATTCACAAGCTGTCTCCATCGCAGAGCTCTGCCTTGGACCTGTACCCTGTCTGACTCACTGAGCTGGGAGCGTCTGAGATCATTTCCTATACACGGCATCGGGGTAACATAGTACAGCGCTGGGCACTCTGGAGTCTCAAGAAACAAGGAACAGAGGATTGCAAAGTCTAACCCGAGTATAGAATCCTAGAGAGATTGCTTGGGCCAACGTTACTTCAAGTGTCATGGCAGGTGATTGATTGGCAATGAGTCCTGAGGAAAAAAGAAAAAGCCAGAACACTGGTAGAACACTTCTTTTCTATAGCACAATACCTGCGCTAATAAAATCAAAATTACTTCTTTCCAGCTGGCAAAAAAAAAAAAAAAAAAATGACATGATCTTTCCCCCTTTCCCAGTAATGTATTAGTTATGAAGAAGTGTGATGAGGCTTTAGTAACTGCTGCTGGAAAGTAATATAAAATTAAATATTCCTGCAATTTTTCATTTCTGACACCGACCGTAAGTGTAATCAATTTTTTTTTCAAAAGAGCCAAACTGGCATGTTATTTGGAAATTTGTTTTTAAAGTGACATACATGATTGTACAAATAAACCCATGCAGCTAAGTTTTAGTAAAAGCTGCTAAAATGGGAAGCATCATTTCTGTCTTGTAAGGAGCAGCTCCCAGATTAACTCTGAGAGAAAAGAACAAAACGTGAAAATAAAATAAATAAAAACCACATCCCGGCCGTTGGGGCATTATCAGATGGAAACCGGTGCCACGGAGCCTTGGGGTGAAGGCAGAACTCTGTGGCTTGCTAGGTTTAGGACATCAAGCAAATTCATCTCCCCCAAACCCAAGTTTTCTTTCCTTTAAAATGCGAGTAGAACATGGTTCAATGTACGTGAAACAGCTAGCATAATCCACTGGATCAATACACGTTAATTGCTGCTGCCTTTATTTTTTTTTTTTTTTTTTAAAGATTTTATTTATTTATTTGAGAGAGAGAGAGTGTGAGAGAGAGCATGAGCGAGGAGAAGGTCAGAGAGCGAAGCAGACTCCCCATGGAGCTGGGAGCCTGATGTGGGACTCGATCCCGGGACTCCAGGACCACGCCCTAAGCCGAAGGCAGTCGTCCAACCAACTGCGCCACCCAGGCGTCCCTGCTGCTGCCTTTAAAGGTCACAGTATTATTATTAGATTAGCATTATTATCAGTGCCATTGGTTGTGACCTAATTATGCCCCAGGAACTCGAGGGCGATGATCTCCTTAACTGTACCTATCCATCCTGGGAGAGACCAGCACATGTTTGCAGGTGGCAGGTGGGGGGGATGTGGAGTCTATACAGATCTGGCCCTAAAGCTTCTGTTGATCCCAGGGCCAGGCTTCCTCTCGAGAAGGTAAAAGGAAAGATCTCTCCCTATTCAGCTGTGCTGGCAGGGGTCACGGATTGGCAGAGTGTCAGGATTAGATAAACTCTGATTTGGTAGCCAGATTAATAAGGCCGTTTATGAGGACTGACAGGTAATTCGGGGGTTTGCACTAATGGAGGCAAAGGATACCAGGCGGGGTGGTGTGTTCCTCATGCGACTTTCTGAATGGTGTGCATTTTGTCATGTAGAATAAACGGGCATCAAGTCGTCATCCATCCCCTGGGTTTTCTGCTCCTCCCTCTTTCCCACCTCCTATATCTGCCCCCACGTGGCTACCATCAAGGTCCCACAGGGGCCAATTATAGCCAGCTCTGAGTGACGGAAGTGCCACCTACCCGAGGCTGGCTGCAGGCACGGTGCTCAACCCGCACACTCCCACCCAGTAAGTGCTCTCGGGACCGGGGTTCCCGGGGGCTCCCGAGCGCTGTAACAGTATGGGCTGTCGACGGATGAAGGGCAGAGGCGATGGCAAGGGAAAATGTAGCGAGCTATGCCATTTCATCATCTTCCAGAGCCATTGCAACGTCCACGCTCCAGCCAGAGTTACCATTTCCAAACCCTGATCTAGTGAGCTGAGTTCTTGCTTGTAATTGCTCACAGAGTCAAGTCCAAATCTGATGAGGTCGTGCCTGGTTGTTCTGCGAGGTTAGACATTCACCCCATAGTATATCCGCTAGTCACAGCGAATTAGAGATCATTCCCAAGACAGGATTTCAGAGGTCTCTGTCTCCCGAATGCTATCCTCTCCACATGGAGTGTCCTCCCGTTTTGTCTGTCTGGTGACTTACTACACTCCCTTTCAGTAAGCTCACTAGTCATCGCCCCTGAAGGGCCCTCTCCAGCCTGTGTTTTGCTCTTCGCTCATGACCAACAAAGTAGCACTTAGTATTTAATTTTAAAATTATTATGCTTTACTTGTCCTTCATTTCAATTACACTAGGAGTCACCTATTTATTTTAAATGGTTTTTTTTGTACAAAAGTAATACAAGATCATCATTAAAAATATAGAAAGGAACATAGCCAAGACATATTTAGCTACAACTCTATCCCTCGGATACAGTCAGTGTTAGCATTTGGATAGGTATATGCTCACATATGCACACACACACCCCCACATATGGGATCAAAAAGCTCCTGTGCAAAAGTCCTGGGGGGAAGAGAACGTGTGGCACGTTTGAGGAACTGAAAGAAGTTCAGAAAGGCTGCAGAATGCAAAGTAAGGAGACAACTGGTAATGTGATGTTACTATAAAGTGATAGCTTTCAAAATGTTCTCACTGTGACCTACTACAGTTATGCAAAACAGTTGGCAAATTCCTCGAGATATGATCCAGCAATCCCACATCTGAGTATATATCCGAAACCACTGAAATGAGGATCTCAAAGAGATGTCTGTACTCCCATGCACCTCGCCGTACAAGGTACAATGGCCAAGATACAGAAACTACCTAAATGTTCATCAGCAGGGAAACAGATAAAGAAAATGGGGTGTATACCTGCATGGAATATTACTCAGCCTTAAAAAATAAGGAAATCCTGCCATATGCAACATGGATAAACCTGGAGGACATTACACTAAGTGGGATAAACCCATCACAAAAGGATAAATAGTGGGTCTTAACCACTTATGTGAGGTATCTAAAATGGTCATAATCACAGAAGCAGAGGGTTGAAATGGGGGGGAAGGGTTGTTCAACAGGTATAAGGTTCCAGTTATGCAAGACGAACGCATACACACAGTGTATTGTATGGAGAAGATTTCAGGATGGTAGATCTCAAGTAAAGTGTTCCTGCCTGAAAAAAAAGGAGGAGGCAGGAAGAAACTTGTGGAGGTGACAGATATGCTCATTACCTTCCTTGTGGCAATGGTTGCAAATGTGTTTATGTATGCTGAAACCCATCAAATTGTATACATTGCATGTGCACAGTTGTTTGTCTATCCATTACACCTCGTTCAGGCTGTTTAACAAAGCAAACACACACATTTCTATTGTGACCCGGGAGTACACATATATAACTGAAACAAATGTGTCAGGAAATATCCTTCATATGTGACATGAACTCCAATATTTCCTATTGTACTCCATCCCACTGTTACTCATTTAAAAGCAGATGCTGGTCACGACCAACTCAATTGATTTCCTGACCCTCCTAATGAGTTGCAGCAATAGTTGGAAAAACTCTGCTGTGGAAATAGGCAAGGAACATACTCAGGAGGTATTTGAGTGTCATACTAATGAGTCTGGACTTCATCCGGAGGGGAAAGGGGAGAATTAAAGGGTCATGACCATGTAAATACCACGATCAGACTTGGACTGTGGGAAGAACACCTGTCTGCTCAGGGGTAACGGTGTAGAGAGGGGTAAGGGCTGATGCTGGGAGGCAGGTAGGTGGCAGTAAAAGACTCGAGATCCCCACTGGAATGAGGGTAGAGTCAAAAATGAAGGAATTCAAGAAATTTCAGGTCCCATCTTACAAGATGTGTGTGTGTATGTGTATTCCCTCATAAACAGGCAACCAAAAGTTAAAAAAAACATGTCAGTCACGGAGAGGGAGGAGTCCAGATTTTTTTCCAGGTTTTTTGATTCCATAACTGAGAGGATGGTGACAGATTTACTGATGCATGGGTTTCTTTCTGTCCTTGCTTTCAGGTCGGGGATAATGAACTCAACTGAATGTGAGGGACCCGCGAGGCATTCAAATGGCGACAATCTGGTGTCTTGGCGTGTCATTGTCCGCAGTAGTCTTTGCAATTGGCTGGGGCCTGGGACTGTGCTCTGTCAGGCTGTGCTGCCGTCGGGCCCTAAGGCTGTGTGGGGCCACAGTCTGGGCTCTGTTGTTGGCCAAGGTCACTGGATAGGCTACCTGGATGGGTGTTCCCATCATCTGTACTCTGTATTTGGTTGGGGTTGGAGACTGTGCTCTGGTCAGAAGGGGTCCCTATCTGGGTCCCCCCATTGGCTATGCTCTGCGATTGGTCAGGGTTGCTGGCTGGGTTCTCTGCCTGGCTAGACCGTGCTTAGCAATCAGGCAGGGTTGTAGGCTAGGCTCTGTGGCCAAGGTGAAGTGCAGGGAGCTACCATATGCTGCTATCAGAGGCTGCCCATGGACGCCGTTCATGCTCCCTGGTTATGTGGGGCCAGGCATGCTCCACAATTGGGAAAGGCTGCTGGATTTGCTCCCTGCCCAGGTGGGGCAGGGCTAGGCTGGGCTTTCAGGCTGCTTCAGTGTCATGAAGATCTAGGACTTGCTTCCCTGCACAGACGGGCTCCACAGATACATGTGTTCTCTGGCCAGGCTCACTGGTCCGGTGAGGCTCGAGGCTGGACATCTACCTAGGGCTGTTTCTCCCCTTGAAGAAACAGTAGGCCCAGGAGGGCCCTCTTAGTATAATGTTATGATGGCCTCCGGGAGTGACAATGCAGTCAAAGTGAACCCCCTCCTCTTACCCTTCTAATGTGTTTTCTTCCCTCCATTTTTGTGGTCCAAGGGAGTACTTTAGTCTCACCTCCAGCTTCTGGGATTTTCACAAAGATTTCTTATCTATTGATAGCTCCTGGCTGTCTTTCTCTGAAATGGACTGGAGTTTGGAATGACATATTCTGTCATCTTGATGATGTCGCTCCCCAGCTTGGCAGCTGCTTACAAAACTTAGTGCACTTTTACCATATGTTCTGGCAGTTGTGCTCCTGGGCATTTACTGAAAGGAATGGACAATGTATGTCCATGCAAAAACTTGTACACAGATGCTTATAACAACTTTACTCATAATTGCCAAAAACTTGGGAGAAATCAAGATGTCCTTCCATAGGTGAATGGACATATAAACTGGTACATCCAGAAAATCAAGTACTATGAAACCCTTGCAGGGGTGGTTCCATATTTGCAAATCGATGAATGTGATACACCACATTGATAAAAGAAAAGATAAGAACAATATAATCCTCTCAGTATCTGCAGAAAAAGCATTTGACAAAATACAGCATCCATTCTTTTTTTAAAAAAGATTTATTTATTTTGTTGGAGAGAGAGAGCACAAGTGGAGGGAGGAGCAGAAAGAGAGGGAGAGGGGAAACAGACACCCCGCTGAGTGGTGAGCCCAATGTGGGACTCAATCTCACAATCCCAAGATTATGGCCTTAAGCTAAAAGCAAGAGTTAGACTCTCAACCGACTGAGCCAACCAGGCACCCCTACAGCATCCATTCTTGATAAAAGCCTTCAACAAAGTAGGTGTAGAAGTAACATACCTCAGTGTCATAAAAGCTATAAATGAAAGACCCTTAGCTATCCTCAATGGAGGAAAAACTGAGAGCTTTTCCTCTAGGGTCAGGAACAAGACAGAGGTGTCCACTGTCACCATTACTGTTTAACATAGTACTGAAAGTTTTGGCTTCAGTAATCAGACAACAAAAAGAAATAAAAACATCCAAGCCAGCAAGGAAGAAGTCAAATTTTTGCTATTTGCAGACAACATGATACTCTGTGTAAAAAACCCATAAGAATCTACCAGAAAATGCTAGAATTAATACATGAATTTAGCAGAGTTGAAGGATATAAATCAATGAAGAGAAATCTGTTGCATTCCTATACATGAATAATGAAGCAATGAAAACAGAAATCACAGAATTGATCCCACTTCCAATTACACCAAAAACCATGAGATACATAGGAATAAACCTAACCAACAAGGTAAAAGATCTGTACTCAGAAAACTATAGAACACTTAAAAAAGAAATTGAAGAGGACACACAAAGAAATGGAAGAACATTGTATGCTCTTGGATTGGAACAGCAAACGTTGTTAAAATGTCTATACCACCCAAAGCAGTTTACACATGTAATGAAATCCTTATCAAAATACCACTGGCATTTTTCACAGAGCTAGAACAAACAATCATAAAATATGTATGGAACAAGAATAGACCCCAAATAGTCAAAGTAATGTTGAAAAAGAAAACCAAAGCGGGAGGCATCACAATTCTGGACTTCAAGCTCTATTACAAGGTGGTAATCATCAAGAGAGCATGGTACTAGCACAGAAACAAACACATAGGTCAATGGAACAGAATAGAAAGTCCAGAAATGGACCCACAACTATATGGGCAACGAGACTTTGGCAAAGCAGGAAAGAGTATCCAATGGAAAAAAGTCTCTTCAACAAATGGTGTTGGGAAAACTGGATGGCAACATGCAGAAGAAAGAAACTGGACCGTTTTCTTACACCAAACACAAAAATAAATTCAAAATGGATGATAGACCTAAACGTGAGACAAGAAACTGTCAACATCCTAGAGGAGAACACAGGCAGCAACCTCTTTGACCTCATTGTAGCAATTTCTTACTAGACATGTTGCTGGAGGTAAGGGAAACAAAAGCAAGCTATTGGAACTTCATCATGATAAAAAGTTTCTGCACAGGGAAGAAAGTAATTAACAAAACTAAAAGGCAACCTACAGAATGGGAGAAGATACTTGAAAATGATGTATCAGATAAAAGGCTAGTATCCAAAATCTACAGAGAACTTATCAAACTCAACATCCAAAAATCAAATAATCCAGTTAAGAAATGGGCAGAAGACATGAACAGACATTTCTGCAAAGAAGACATCCAGATGGCCAACAGACACATGAAAAAGTGCTCAACGTCACTCATCATCAGGGAAATAGAAATCAAAACCACCTCACACCTGTCAGAATGGCTCAAATTAACAACACAGGAGACAATATATGCTGTTGAGGATGCAGAGAAAAGGGAACCCTCTTGCAATGTTGGTAGGAATGAAAACTACTCTGGAGAACAGTGTGCAGGTTTCGCAAAAAGTTAAAAATAGAACTACTCTATGATCCAGCAGTTGCACTACTAGGAATTTAGCTGAAGGATACAAAAATACTGATTTGAAGGGGTACTTGCACCTCAGTGTTTACAGCAGCATTTTCAACAATAGGCAAACTATGGAAAGAGCCCAGATGTCCATTGACTGATGAATGGATAAAGATGGGTTTATATATACACAATGGAATACTACTCAGCCATCAAAAGGAATGGAATCTTGCCATTTGCAAGATTATGGACTTAGAGTGTATTATGCTAAGTGAAATAAGTCAGTTAGAGAGAAAAATACCATATGATTTCACTCACATGTGGAACTTAAGAAGCAAAATGGATGAACATTTGGGAGGGGGAAAAAGAGAAACAAATCATGAGAGACTCTTAATGATAGAGAACAAACTGAAGGTTGATGGAGGAGGGTAGGTGATAGGTGGGTGATGGGGATTAAGGAAGGCACTTGTTATGATGAGCACCAGCTGTTATATGTAAATGATGAACCACTGAACTCTACTCTTGAAATCAATATTGAACTGTATGTCAACTAACTAGAATTTAAATTAAAAAATATATATGTATTACTCAGCCCTAACAAGAAATGAGCTATCGCCATGAGAAGACATGTAACAAACTTAAACGTGGATTATTAAGTGAAAGAAGCAAATCTAAAAAGGTTACGTACTGTATGATTCTAACAATACGATATTCTGGAAAAGGCCAAACAATGAAGACAAAAGGAATGAATAGCTGGAACACTGAGGATTTTTAGGACAGTGAAATTACTGTTTATAATACTATGAAGGTGGATGCATTTCATTATTCATTTCCCCAAACCCAGATAATGAACAACACAAAAAGTGAATACTAACATATTATGTTGGCCTTTACTGGTAAAGATGTATCAGTGCAAATACATCATAACAAATGTACCACTCTGGTTCCAAATGTTGATAGGGAAGCTTCGTGTGTGTATGGGGTGGCGTTGGGGGGGGAGACAGGGAATCTATAGGGCCTCTGTGTGCTTTCCACTCAGCTTTGCTGTGAATTTCTCTAAAAAATAAAGTCTATTTAAAGATTTTAAAAATTGGGCAGAATGTTTAAAAATGGTTGGCAGAGAAGTAGAGTCCTGGTGTGAAGTCAAAAGAGACCAGAGGGGGCACCTGGGTGGCTCACTCATTTGAGTGTCCAACTCTTGGTTTCGGCTCAGGTCATGATCTTGAAGTCTTGAGATCCAGCCCCTTATGGGTCTCAGCATTCAGAGTGGAGTCTGCTGGAAATTCTCTCTCTGCCCCTCCCCCAATCATGTCCTCTTTCTCTCTCAAATAAATAAGTCTTTATTTTAAAAAAAGAAAGAGAGAGAGACTAGAGAGAAGAGTATATTCAAGAGTGGGGAGAAGAACCTGGAGCCATTTCCTGAGCTGACTAGTAGGAACATCGTTTTACAAAGGTCCATGGGAAGGGGTCTACTGGTACCTTGAAGCTCTACAAAGAACAAAGCCCACAATACTAAAACCTGAGAATTGCTTAATGCTGGTTTCTGGATATATAGCGCAGCCCACTCCGATCTCTAATCTGCATTTAGGAACCACAGCAACATACACACGATCGACATAGCATCATTGCAAAGCATATTTACAGGCATTATCTCATTTCATTCTGACAACAACCCTGTGAGGAAGGCAGGGTAGGCTGCTAGCCACATTTTACAGAGATGCTAACACGATGTAGAGAGGACAAATTATCTAGCCAGGTTGTTAGCCCAGGCAAAAAAATCAGATGACTGTGACAGATAAAATAAGCTAATTGGATAAAACTAGGGTATAATCCATTGAGGGCCATTTCCTTTCATGCACGTTCAAGTATGTACAGCTAGGCTGAAGGCAGCTTCTAAAAAAAGAGAAGGCCAGATACCTTCTGCTGAATCGTGAGAAATCTCTAGCCTTGGAAGCGAAGCTAGTCCCACCTGAATTGCCAAGGCAGATGACAGAAGCCGTACACAGGTCTTCTGCTTTAACATGGGTTCCCCAGAAGACAGAACCTCAGGCAAAAGCTAATGTGCTACTCCACGTCACGTGAATACAGCCCCGGAGTAGCAGGATGTGGGAAAGGGAGAACAAGGCAGGAAAAGAGAGCAATCAACTATAAGTGGGCATTCCCAAGGCATCCATTGCTTGTTATACAAGTGCTGCTTACTTGATTCCGTGAGTATATCTTCTAAGTACAAGTATCTCTTGGGCAGGAGGTGAGGGACAAGTAGTGTTACCTTAAGCCACGTGCTGTCTGTTTGTGCCTACATTGAAGTTGGTGGCTATGGTAGCGTCTGGGCAACAACCAACCAGCTTGGTCCCTGCAACTGGGACAAAATAAGCGACCAAGATCCCCAAAGACGGGACTAGAAGAATCTGAACCACTTAAACAGTGTTTGATGTGTGACAACAATGGAAGGCTCTAAGAACATCTATGCCTGGGCTCCATATAGTTTGATAATTCTAGGTTATAATACACAGACAAAAACAATGGATGAATGAGAGTGTATGGTCTCCTTGTCTAATGAGATACTTCACCACCAACGTACCTCAGCCACCACACCTACACCAAAAGCGACAACCACAACCACTGTCACCGCCCTTAATATTCTTGCATAAGTAATAATATATTACATTATACTGTGCGTCATGCACATAATTTCAAATAACACGTATGATTATTTATATTAGTTTTCTGTTGCTGCCTAACAAATTACCACTGACTTGGCTTGAAACAGTATATAAATAAATGATTATCTCACAGTTCTGTGGCTCTCAGGTACAGGAGGGTTGACTGGGTCCTCTGCTCCAGATTTCACACTTAAGTTGTCACCCCGGGCCAGACTCTTACATGTGGAGATTCTGGGGAGAATCCACTCCAGGCTCATTCGTGTTGCTAGAAGAACCCAGTCTCTTGTAGGACTGAGGCTCTCACGTTCCCTTGCTGGATGTTGGCTGGGGGTTACTCTCAGCAGCTAGAAACTACTTACAGCTCTTTGTTATGTGCCCTCTAACTTTTTGAATTTCCTTATTCCCTTAATTTTTTAGTGTTTGATGGAATCACTGAAAGAAGATGAGCCTGGTGGGGGGTATTAAGGAGGGCATGTATTGCATGGAGCACTGGTATTATGTTCCAAGATTCTAATGCATCTTGGAACAATACATCAAAAACTCAGGATGTATTGAATGGTGACTAACATAACACAATTAAAAAAGAAGAAGAAGAAGAAGACGAAGAAGAAGAAGAAGAAGAAAGAAATACCAAAGAAAGGGAAAAACTAGGGGCCAATATAGGATTCTTTATACCACATAATCTATAGCAGTTTCTAGCCAGCCCTGAAATGTAATTTTTTAATTTGTATACAACACAATGAAATAGGTACAAAATTGATCTTTCAACCATGTGTGTCCACCTGTCATTTCTTTTTTTTTTTTTAAAGATTTTATCTATTTATTTGACAGAGAGAAATCACAAGTAGATGGAGAGGCAGGCGGGGGGGGGGGAAGCAGGCTCCCTGCTGAGCAGAGAGCCCGATGTGGGACTTGATCCCAGGACCCTGGGATCATGACCTGAGCCGAAGGCAGTGGCTTAACCCACTGAGCCACCCAGGCGCCCTCCACCTGTCATTTCTAAGGAAGCCAGGCCCCTCCTTCTATGTATCTTTAGAAGGAGACAGCGCAGGCCAGTAGGGACTTAAGACCATTGGCTGTAGCTTCCATTGTACCTTTGTATGGTATGGACTTCTGGCGTATTCATGTTTCCCACATGAATTTTTTGTAAAGGTTCCAGGTATTAATTAGTTTCGGATCTCTTGGCTGCATACACCTTGAAATTAGTTGTTGTTTTTCATGAATTTAGCGTAATGATGACATTCAGCTTATCTTTTCCCTTCCTTCTTCAACTTAAAGCTGTCAGCTAAAGCCTCAGGGAGATGTGGGGGAATTCTCAAGAATAAAACAAGTCTGATGGATGGTAATGAGCAAAACTTGACTAATTTGAGGTCACAATTCTTTATGGCTAGAGGGGACCGTGGATGCCATCTTCTCACAGTTGACCTTAGAAGAGATTTTCCTTTATCTACTGCGCAAATGTTTAAAATATACCATTTCCTTCCATGTTTCTTCAGTGAGCTAAAACTTGGACCGGATATTATCATAATTGGGCTATATTCATTCTTAGCATTATTGGCAGCTTAGAATTCATCAGTTTTCTCTCCCCAGATGTAAAACTTGACTAGTGAAGCTCACTGGGGTTTGCTTCTGATCTAATTAAAACTAAAGTAATTCCAAGGACACATTTTTATGAAATCAAATGCATAAACTTATTGAAAAGTACTTTAATTGTAATAACAGTCTGTGAGAACATTATTTTCATTTAATGAATATGAACAACATTTTCTCAAAGAATCCTGGAGCCGTATGGTAACAAGTCATTTGTAGCAAGATGCAAGAGTTAGAAATAAATTGTTGTTGGGATGAGTAGGCTACAAAGAAGTATTTCATGGAAACTACCATACATTCTGACATTTAGGAAAATGAAATTTATAATATGGTCTACTTTATCTCTATCAAGCTATATTATTGTGAATTATATCATTCCAGATGATAGTTGTGGAACGTTGTGGATTGGTAGTGACTGAGATGATTTTCACACGTTTGAACACATTAACGATGAATTAATTACTAATGTTCCTAAAACATATATGCTATCTCTACAGATTTCTGATATGTAGTAGTTTGTGCTATCTTTGATTTTGAAGGCCAAGATACATAATAGAGCAGTCTCCAAGTAGTCTCTCTAGACAAGTGGTCTCTTTAGACAAGTCAGCTGATTTGTATCAAGGGGTATCATGAGAAAATGTACCATTGTAACCCTCTACTGAACATGAATTCTTTTGCTTTTGTACCTTGAAGATGTCAGTAGCGTGATCCTCTTTAAAAACTCCTTCAAGTAGACTGCAGAACTTAATGAGAAATCCACTTATGTCCATTTGAATCAAAAACTCACAAATCAACTGCACAAAAAAGAGCCTTAAAATATATGTAAGTGGATTAAGGTATATACTAGGCAGCCATGTTCATAAATCATGTTTTGTCATTTTGTTGCTTAGCAATCATATTTGACTTTACAATATCATTTCAACGATCAAAAAATGATCCTCAGATTTGACATTCAAGATACCATTGTGAGGCAGGCTTAGCAAACGTCGGAAATTCCATTAAACAGGTGAGGAATCTGAGGGTGAGCAGTTGCGCAGAATGCCAAAGTTTCTAGGCATGAGCGGCAATGATGCAACTCAGTCCTCTGCTTTCTGATTTCTAAGGCAGTTCTCCATTTACTATACTATTTGACCACTATTCAAAGTGAGAACACTTGAGCAACTTGAAAGACTTGAGGCGAATCTCTGACTTTATTTTTTTTTTTTTAAGATTTATTTGTTTGAGAGAGAGAGAGCACATGCGTGTGTGGAGCTGGGGGAGGGACCGAGGGAGAGGGAGAATCTTTTTTTTTTTTTTTTTTTTTTTACAGAGAGAGAGAGAGGGAGAGATCACAAGTAGGCAGAGAGGCAGGCAGAGAGAGAGAGGAAGGGAAGCAGGCTCCCTGCTGAGCAGAGAGCCCGACGTGGGACTTGATCCCAGGACCCTGAGATCACGACCCGAGCCGAAGGCAGCAACTTAACCCACTGAGCCACCCAGGCGCCCCGAGAGGGAGAATCTTAAGCACACTCTCCTTTCTCATTCACTCCCTCATGTTCAGCAAGACTGCACTGAGCTGTTAGCATGTGCTGAATAATGCACTCGCTGGCAGTGTGGTCCCTATGTGGGGCTCAGTCTCGTGATGACCTGAGCTGAAATCAAGAATCAGACACCTAACCGACTGAGCCACCCAGGCGCCCCAAATCTCTAACTTCAGTGGAGGTTTAGCAGAGGTAACAACGTTTAATTTTTGGAGAGGTAGAGGGCCTTTGGATTTGACCCAAGTTCTTAATTGGATATTGTTTACCTCTAACGTATTAGATTTCAGGATGATTTTTGACACATACGAAACATATTAAACCTATTCATACATTCAGTAAATGGCAAAAAAAAAAAAAAAGCATGTTGCAGCTAGAAAGATTTACAATAAAATGTATTAAAGTTCTGGAAAATAGTAGCTTTCATCAAAGATGAAATAAATGAGATTCTTTTTTCTTTTTCCTTTTTTTACATTGGGCCATCATGAATATCATTGTCCATCCTCAATTTATTCTGATGATTGCTTACGGTGGAATAATAAACATTTAAAATACACACATGTTTAATAGGATGGTAATAATAATCACATAAAAAATAGCTGTTGCCGCTAAGTAACATCTCCCAGATTGTCATGAAAGTTACATAAAGTGCTCTCGATATCAGAATCTTCAGAAAAATAAAGCAAATTATTTTCTTGACACAAATCCTACATCAGTTAAAATGCCTTTCCAAAAGGTATGTCCAAGAGAAAATATCTGATCTTCAGAGTATGGAATACTAGTTGTTTTTAAGGAAATGAGATTCTTAAAGAAGAGAACAGAAGGGAAGATTTAATAACAGTCCTCTCATATAGTCTGAATTATCATCAAGAAGTAAAAAGTCTCCCCCTATCACATCAAAGATAAAATGAGAAGAAGTAAGAGAGAGTTCAAAGAACGATGAACTTTCTGAATGAAGCCAACTTGTCATAGGAGATTCCATCACTAGAGATCTTTAACAATAGATTGAAAATTATTTTAAAATTTTTTTTACCTGTCTTCTAGGGAATTCCATTATGAAACTCCTCAAGGTAATGAATCTGATTAAATCCAGTCATGCATAGACAGAATCCAAGAAAAATTACTGACTGGGAATATGAGCATTAAGGAAATAATCAAGGTGCTCTGTGATAGGATTGCTCTAAACTGAGCCAACTCCACATGGTTGACTTGATGAAGCCCTGATAAGTTGATCACCAAGGAATCAAAGTAGTACTCAGGATGCAGGTAAGAGGGAAAGCTTGGGTGGCACCATCGGTTAAGCATCTGCCTTCAGGGGCACATGTGTGGCTTAGTCTGTTAAGCGTCTACTTAAGTTAAGCCTTCAGCAGAAATGTCTTAAGACTAAAACAATGAGCATTCCTATTCCCAGTTGTTATGTTTGCTGTATCTACATTATATGTGTAGGTACGTATTGTGTATATATATACATACATTATGTATTTTACTGATCCATTTCAATACAAACTGAAAATTTATTTATTATTCTTAAGCCCTAAATATTTCAGCACACACATATCCTAAAAGTAAGGACATTCTTTTATGTAACCAAATATCATACCACTTAAAAAAATTAACACTAATTCCCTAATATCGTTTAATGCCTCTTCTATATTCTGAGCTCTCCAATTGTTCTCCAAATGTCTTCCCTTTTCCTTTTAACTTTTTTATTTTGAAATAATTTTAGACACAGAACACTTTCAAAATTGTATAAAGAGTTACCATATATCCTTCACACAGGTTCTCTTAATGTTAACACCTTGTACAATTATAGTACATGTGTGGAAACCAGAAAATTAACATCAGTGCAATACTCATCTCACTACAGGAGAACTTAACTGGCAATGAAGAAACTTAAGAAAATCATCACAGCAACATTGTGGTATAGTTATTGTCATCCTTTCACAAATAAATGAAGTGACATACACACAAAAAACCTTAAATTTTTCTCCCAAGGTCATAGAGACAATGAATGTTGAGCCTTGGGAAATTATTTGGCTTTAAAGTTCATTCACTTTTCACTACATGGTCTTGTTTTTCCACTAATGTCTACTATATAATGGGGCCAAAGAGTTGAAAGACAAAAAAAAAAAAAAAAAAAAGTGTCTTAAATAGTTTATTGTGTATAGCTTTTTATAAATTAGAACTAGAAGTTCCAGATGATTTCAAATATTTAAAAATTCGTTAAGACTTAAGTATTTAAAGAGTTTCTATTATGAAACTTTATACTTTTTTATAAAAATTAGAAAAGCTTTGTCTGTTCCTTTTTTCTTTTATGTCCAAGCGAAATTTCTCTGGGTTGATAGTTATGTAAGTGGCAGTAATTAACTCTGCTTAAAGTGCTCTCATTTTTGTAAATTTATATTCTTTTAAAAATCAGGCACAGTTAGAGAGGAGAAGGGAGTTGGGGGAAATTGGAAGGGGAGGTGAACCATGAGAGACTATGGACTCTGACAAACAATCTGAGGGTTTTGAAGGGGCGGGGGGTGGGAGGTTGGGGGAACCAGGTGGTGGGTATTAGAGAGGGCACAGATTGCAGTAGTAAGCAAGTAGTAAATATAGAACTGCAACACCTATTTTCTGATTCCAGGAAAATATGTTAATTATATCAAGGTGCTTGGCAAATAGCAAACAGTCAATAATGTTGTGAATCTATTAAACCTCACTTGTCAGATAATTTTTTGAGGATAAAGAAATATGTTACAACAAACCCTTGACATTCATAAGGAATATATACAAAGATATTTTTGAATCACAAAACTTAATAAATTTCAATATAACCTAAAGTTCATCACAAAATACTGTACCATATAAATGAAAAATGTAAGTGGTCACTGCAGACTGTAAAAGATTTACTCTATATAAGATTAAAGTCAGTTTTTGTACTAAACTCAACATTTTATGAAACAAGTTCACAAACCGCTTTTTTCTTTCTTCTGGAGAGAGCATATGATGGACATGATGTGACCGATCTGAGCGTCCAAAAATATTTGACATTTTACTCCTTAATTATAAAACTTCTCTATTCAGGTTAAGAGCCACAATTATTTGAGAGCTTTTTGCCTAACCTCTCCTTTCATCTCTAGCACTGACATTTGGCTTTCTCTTCAGAAATCTTTGATCCCTCCCCCACACAAATGTAAGGGAGAAAAAAGTCACTATTAAAATCACAACCGCCTTCTAGAAGGAGAGAGTAGATCTTGTTAAAGTAATGTCTCTAGACTAAGGATGGCTCATTTGTTCAGCTAGGATCCTTGATAGTTTTTATATGTAAAGGTAGGTCAAGAACTGAGTTTGGGTTTGGAATTAAGAACAATTGTCCAGATTCACGAAGAAGAAAACTAAGAGGTGAGAGTTTAGTGAAGCCAAGAAATTGGCCAGAGGTCAGGGCACTATATGAACTAGTGTGATCTGCGAGAAATACTCAGTGACTAGATGACCAAAAGGTCATTTAATAATATTAAGTTCTAATATGAAACACCAAGTTATTTGCCATTTGGTTGATGTAATTTTTTAAAAAAGATTTTGTTTATTTATTTGACAGAGGGAGATCACAAGTAGGCAGAGAGGCAGTCAGAGAGAGAGGGGGAAGCAGGCTCCTTGCTAAGCAGAGACACTGGGATCATGACCCCAGCGGAAGGCAGAAGCTTAACCCACTGAGCCCCCCCAGGCACCCCAGGGTCAATGTAATGTTTTATTCATTACCCGTCAATGGTCATTACTTGTTGAAGGCACAGAAGTCCTGGGTTAGTGGTTGTGTTGAAAGGGGTTGAGCAAAGAGAATAGCTTTGAATCCGTGTTTTAGGCAATTCCAGTTTGAAGATGAAGGCTAAAATGTTCAGAGCAGAGAAAAAGAAATAGGTAGGGGCACCTGGGGGCTCCGTTGGTTAGGCATCTGACTCTTGGCTTGGGCTCAGTGATGATCTCAGGGTCATGATCTCATGGTGGTGAGACGGAGCCCAGTATAAGGATCTGTGCTCAGTGGGGAGTCTGTTTCTGTCCCTCTCTCTCTCCCTCTGCCCCTGCCCCTCTCGGGCCCTCTCTTTCTCTCAAACGAAAAAATAAATCTTTGGAAAAAAAAAAAATAAAGCAATTGGTAGAAGCTGGGGAATCACAGTAAAATTACAATTTTCCCCCACTATCCGAAAGTAGAGTGTTCCTATGAAAAGTTTCATAAGCCAAAATGGCATAAAGCGAAGAAGTAATTACCATTAATGTATATGGAAAGCATTTTTAGCTTTCCCAGACCCCAAAAATCACCTCTTAGGATTTTCTGACACCTTAGGACACATATTGCTACAGGATGCACAAAATAGACGGGGATAGAGCACAGATGCTAGCAGACAGAGTTCAAAGCCCCGCGGCTTGATGCTGAGATGCTGAGTGTGCTTCCTGGGGGAGGAGGTGGGCGGCACCATTTAAATGTTGGCTGCAAAGCAAATGCTCGATGCTATTTTCGCTATTCACCTTTTTTAAAATAAAAGTAAAGATCCTCTTCAGATTTCATTCAGTTAAGAAAAGCCGTTACTAATGGAGGTCTTTCATAAGAGGCAACTGGTATAACTCTAACTTTTGAAAGGGGGGGATATCTGTACCCTGAAGTTTTATAACCAAGTACAGAACTTGCTGAAAAACTTGGGGCATTGATCTCACCAAAGCAACAGCAGCCATCTGACTTACACAAATAAATGGTATGTTTTCCTCTAGACTACTTGAGAGAGGGTAATGGCAACACCATTTGGGAATATATATATTAATTGTCAACTAGGTTTGCCCCCTAAGAAATTGGCTGTTGCCTACAATCTTCATAGTAAATATGAATCAGACATCGCCTCAAAATATTGACAAAGTACTAAGACATTGTTAGTATCATGAATATGAAATCCACAAATACCAGGGATCTACCATGTAATTGTTTTCATTTTTCTTTATTAATAAACTTCATTATAGAGAAGTTTCTGATTCATAGCAATTGAACATGAGGCACAGAGGGTTCCCGTATACCTCATGTCCCCACTACATCATAGCCTACCCATGCTCAGCATCCCCTACCAGGCCAGGACATTTGCTACAGATGATGAACATATATTGACATGTCATTATCACTCAACGTCCACAGCTTTCCTAAGATTCACTTTGGCTGTTCTGCATTCTATGGGTTTGAACAAATGTCTAGTGACATGTATCCTATGTTATCGTGTCATAAAGAGTAGTTTCCTTTTCGTACTTTTTTTTAAGTGAAGCCCAATACGAGGCTTGAACTCATGACCCTGAGGCCAAGACCTGAGTTGAGATCAAGAGTTGGATGCTTAACCGACTGAGCCACCCAGGGCACCCCGGAGTAGTTTCTTAAGAATCAGCAGAATTTCTTCCTTACATGTTTGATGGAATTCACCAGTAATCCCATCTAGGCCTAATGCTTTCTCTTTGGTTATGTTATTAATTACCAATCCAATTTATGTAGTAGATAGAGGCCTATCCAGATTGTCTCTTTCTTCCACTGTTTCAGCAGAAGATGTCTTTCAAGAAACTTGTCCATTCCATCTAGGTTATCAAATTTATTGGCAAAGTGTTGTTCACAGTATTCTTATATTCTTTTAATGTCCACGTGACCATTAGTATTGTCTTCATTTCTCCTCCACTTTTGAAGTATAATTTTGCAGAGTACAGGATTCTAGGTTAAAGGCTTCTGTCACTTTAAAATTTCACCCCATTCACTTCTTGCATGGTTTTGAGAAGAAAGAAGATGTAATAATTCTCCGTTTCTCTATAAATAAGGTGGGTTTTTTCCCCCTAACTTCATTCAGAATTTTTTCTTTATCTTTAATTTTCTGCAATTTGAAACTTATATGCCTAGGTGGTTTTGGTTTTTGTTTTTGGCACTTATCCTGCTTGGTATTCTCTGAGCTTACTGGATCTGTGGTTTGGTGCCTGGTATTAATTTGGGGGAAATTCTCAGTCATTGTTTCAAATATTTCTTCTGTTCCATTTTCTCTCCCTTCTCCTTGTGATACTCCCAATTACATGTTTTATAGTTTTCCTACAGTTCTTGGATATTTTGTTCTGTTCTTTGAGTCTTTGTTCTCACTGCTTTTCAGTTTTGGAAGTTTCTATTGAGATATCTTCAAGCTCAAAGATTAGTTTTTCCTCAGTTGTGTCTAATCTACCAAGAACTCAGTCAAAGGCATCTTTCATTTCTGTTACAGTGTTTTTTATTTCTAACATTTCTTTTTGGTTCTTTCTTAACATTTTCATCTCTCTGCTTCATTGCCCATTTTTGCATGCTGTCTATTTTGTCCATTGGAACTCTGAGCATATTAGCGATAGTTTTAAATTCATGATCTGATCATTCTAACATCTCTGCCACATCTGAGTGGGGTTCTAATGCCCGCTGCCTCTATTCAAACTGTGTGTTTTGGTTTTTCAGTATTTCCTGCATTGCTTTTTCCTCGATAAGAGGACAGGATGTACTTAATACTTGTCCCAGAGTTTTCTGCGTGTTGGTTTCTGCTCTGGTAAACTGTGATTCTCTATTTTCATTTGTCGATCTCTCTGATTTGGGGGCAGTGGATGGACCTAAGCCCTCACTTCTCTTATGGGTCTGAGCAGAATTGTTGATTTTACTTTGTTTGGCTTTTTAGTTATCGTTAGGACAGAGTTGCAAATTCCAAACATCTTACCTGCTGGTCTGAGAACTGAATGCTCCATATAATGTTCATTTTTTTTTTTAAAGATTTTATTTATTTATTTAACAGAGAGACAGAGATCACAAGTAGGCAGAGCAGCAGGCAGAGAGAGAGGGGGAGGCAGGCTCCCTGCCAAGCAGAGAGCCCGATGCCAGGCTCTATCCCAGGACCCTGCGATCGTGACCTGAGCCAAAGGCAGCAGCTTAACCCACTGAACCACCCAGGTGCCCCAAAATGTTCATTTTGATATCTCATCACCAGTAATATCTGATCAGTTTTATAAAACATTAACTCTGTACATTAACATACTGTACACCTATATATTTGTAACTATGCTTAATATGTTCATAATATCTTAATATCAGTTCTTTTTTATAATTCTTTTTTAAAAGATTTTATTTATCTTGTCAGAGAGAGAGAGAGAAGGCACGAGCAGGGGGAGCAGCAGGCAGAGGGAGAGGGAAAGTAGGCTCCCCACTGAGCAGGGAGCCCAGGACTCAATCCCAGGACCCCGGGATCGCGACCTGGGCTGAAGGCAGACACCTAACTCGCTGAGCCACCCAGGCGCCCCTCATGAGTTCTTTAAAACAAACTTAGATACTTTTTTCTGAGAAACTTGTTGACATGAGACACACTACATACAGAAAACACTGAGTTTACATTCTCAATAGGTTAGATCATATACTGTATGGTTCCAGAGAACCTCACGGTACTTTGAACCACTGCACTTGTATATTTTTTGTGTGATATTATTGTCTGTTTACTCCACTCAACTGTAAGGGTCTATGTCTCTGTCCAAGACGACCTTTAGGGCTGCGTCTGTGTTGTTCTTGCCTGTATCCACACTGCCAGCGAGTGCATTATTCAGCACTTACTAACAGCTCAGTGAAGTTTTGCTGAACATGATGGAATGAATGAGAAAGTTTTGTGAACGATAGTGCTACATGCTGATATAAACAAACGTTAAATTTTCTGTGGCAGGTAGGAAAATAGGACAAAATATAATATGAAGTTTAGCTAGTAAATACTGAAGGACTTTGAAGAGGAAATAATTAATAATGAGGACCATGTAAACGTTCGTCTTCCTTGTTTCTTTTTATTTTTTAATTTTTTTTTAATATTTTATCTATTTATTTGACAGAGATCACAAGCAAGCAGAGAGGCAGGCGGGGCGGGGTAGGAAGCAGGCTCCCTGCTGAGCAGAGAGCCCAATGCGGGGCTCGATCCCAGGACCCTGAGATCATGACCCGAGCCGAAGGCAGAGGCCTTAACCCACTGAGCCACCAAGGCGCCCCTCTTTTTATTTTTTAAAAATAGGAAGCACCTAATAAGTTTGAGGTCAAAAGGGAAGAGGTCAAGAAGTGTGGGAAATTAATTTTGCATAAGAGGGTATATTATTCTGTCTTTATTTCCAAACAAAGCTGGTTATCATTATCAAACATCAATTAACAATCTATGCTAGAAATAAAAATATAGGTGTGATGGGGTCCGTGATCAAAGGACCGAGACATACAAAGCGAAGGTCAAGCAAAGCTTTATTTCATGCCAGCACCGAAAATCAAACCCATTGGCTGGGGCCGTCTCTTACGGAGAGAGCGACCCCCACCCCCCCAAGCCTCACAGACTAGCTTTTATAGAGAAAAGGCCATGTGGTTAAGCCTGGCCAATGAGATTGTCTCCACCTGGCCTGACTCGTCCTTGCATTCTGGGCTCTGTTATCTCCACCTGACCTGACCCATCCTTGTATCTGGGCTCTGGTATCAGGGACTGGTTTCCCAGAGGTGGTTTTAAGTAAGTTCCTCTGGGCGGGGGGGGGGGGGGGGGGCAGGGTCAGTTTAAGTTAATGGAGATGGAGTCGCTCTGGCTATGTAGGCCCCTACAGGTGTTGCCTAAGTTTTAAACATAGATGATATAAAAGTATTCAGAAAGGGCACCTGGGTGGCTCAGTGGGTCAAAGCCTCTGCCTTCGGCTCAGGTTATGATCCCAGGGTCCTGGGACTGAGCCCCGCATTGGGCTCCCTGATCAGCAGGAAGCCTGCTTCTCCCACCCCACTGGTCCTGCTTGTGCTCCCTCTCTCGCTGTGTCTGTCTGTCAAATAAATAAATAAAATTTTTAAAAAAGTATTCAGAAATCATGGAAATTGAGTAATCGCTATCCTCATTATAAAATATTTTTCAGGGGTGCCTGGGTGGCTCAGTGGGTTAAAGCCTCTGTCTTCGGCTCAGGTCATGATCCCGGGGTCCTTGGATCAAGCACCGCATTGGGCTCTGCTCAGCAGGGAGCCTGCTTCCCCTCCTCTCTCTCTGCCTGCCTCTCTGCCTATTTGTGATCTCTGTCTGTCAAATAAATTAAAAAAAAAAAAAATTAAAAAAATATTTTTCATATATTTGAAAAACATTAATTGCATTCATCTTTAATAATCTCATCTTAAAAATCATACATTTGTTCCATTAGACCTATTTTATCTACTTTAAAGTCAATCTGATCATTCTTTGGAACCTCTCTAGAATTCCTACCTCCTGTGCAAAGCTTAGTGGCTCAAATTAATCTAATATTCTGATACTCTTCAGACTAGGGCAGGGCATTCTTTCTCGGTCAATCTATTTGCTTCTTGCTGTAATCAGTGTCACACTGACTTTGAGCTCAGGGTAGAAATGTTGCTTTCAGGCATTCGGTTCCATCCTGAAGTATCTTTCTCCCCTAGCTGCATGCCATTATGTACATATCCTAGCCAGATTTCATTCTTCCAATTTACCATGATTACTTAAAATTGCATTGATACCTTCCAGAATGTTGGAAACTGCAAATGATTTAATTCTCTCTGAAATTTTGCTGGGTATTATTACCACAAGTTCTTTATAGTGAAGGTTAATAAGGGTGTTGAATGCTATCAAGGACCCTCTTCATGAGTTCTGATACTGTATAATCACCAATTTTGACTCCAAGTCCCCCACTAACCGATTCCCTATTTTTACTCAAAATAATGTGATCATTATCATAATTTAATTTTTTATTAGTGAGAGAGTCATGTGAAATAAAACTGAGAGCCCTACTGAAATCAATATGGACCACATCTTTCCAGATGATAATATGAACTTGATCGGTCTGCTATCACAAGGGCTTAATCTTTTCCTTTGAAATATGTAGGCTCCAGATTTTCCAGGTTGTCCCAGAATATCTGCCAATCCCTTGAGTAGACAAACGTGATGGCCACCAATGCTTTCGGATACAAATCATCCGACTTCTTTTTTTTTTTTTTTTAAGATTTTATTTATTTATTTGACAGACAGAGATCACAAGTAGGCAGAGAGGCAGGCAGAGAGAGAGGGAGAGAAGCAGGCTCTGCACTGAGCAGAGAGCCCGATGCGGGGCTCGATCCCAGGACCCTGGGATCATGACCTGAGCCGAAGGCAGAGGCTTTAAACTGCTGAGCCACCCAGGCGCCCCAAATCATCTGACTTCTTATTTAACTTTCTTGATGCAGATGCAGCAAGAGAGATGCATAGCTGCCCCTGTATTTGAGGAATATTTGCTCTTTGCTGACCTAATTAATATCAGCTGTTCTAATTTTATGTAATGTTTTGTGGGCTACAAGGGAAATTCAAATAGATGGCCTCTTCATGCTCCATTTTTCGGTTAAATAATTAGCCTTAACCTGAAGCCTCTCTAGGTCAATGTTACTGCACAAATTTAATTAGCTGATTTTGGCCACAACCTCTCCAAATTGTGTTCAGAATGAGCAAGCTGCCGGACTCCAGGTTGCGGATAGGAAGAAGTGAAGGTCTCCTTGTCAAAAAAGGTCGTTAGAGAGGCTCAGCGGGACAGAAGGAAAAAAAACCAAACATGTGTCTGTCTTACGTCAACAGAAAGGGCTGTTTTCTTTTTTTTTTTTAATTTAAATTCAATTTAGGTAACATACAGCGTATTATTAGTTTCAAGGGTAGAATTTAGTGATTCATCAGTTACAGATGACACCCAGTGCTCCTTGCATCGTCAAAAGGGTAACTCCTCAACAATTTTTCTACCTCTGAATATACTCATCTGCCATCACAATGAGTGAGAGTCCCACCAGGTCTCATAAAAGTTCTTTTCACTGTTATATTCTTATTTCAAAGGGCAAAAAAAAATGTCATTTCACAGTAACCTTCTTGTCATGAAACACTTCCAGCCAGGGCATTCTAAAGGGATAATCCATAATCAAAAGAACCCAGAGGGATTTTCTGTCCAATTCCTGAAGCTGGAATAAAGCAAAATAAAGTGTTATGTGTTTGTCTGTAGATTGAGTCTATGACATTCTTTCTGGGGAAATAAAGGGCGAGACTTGGACTGCAATGTCAGCAATGACTTTTAGAAAGTTCCGTTTCACAATCTATTCTGTTTGTCAGATAATAAATCTTCTCTGATATGAATAAGTAGAAATGTGACCTGATACATCCCTTTAAATTGTAGCTTAAATTATGTGTGTGACATTCTGGAGCATTTTTATATCAAAAGAGATTTGTGATTATGTGTACTATTACGTGATCCTATAATCATAATAATTTATGTGGTATGAAAAGCATGCATACTTTCCCTCTCCCCAGAGATGTCTGGGCACTGTTGGATTTCTGGCCTCTGAATCCCTCTTCTCCTTACAAATGACGCAGACCACACTGGTTGCAAGGTCAGGTCGCCGCACCCTCAAAGCCCCTCAGATCTGCTCAACTGGCCAAGCTCCCAAGTAGAATCAGCCTTTTCTTCTGGTCCTTAAGGGTGAGCGTCAGATGGACTTCTGAGACCAAGACCCCTGGGAGCTGCCCGGGACGAGACATAGCTCAGGAGCCAGAGCCGCTCAGAAGCTGCTGGCCGCTGGAGTGCCTGGGTGGCTCGGTCATTAAGCGTCTGCCTTCAGCTTGGGTCATGATCCCAGGGTCGTGGGATCGAGCCTCGCTTGGCGGGAAGCCTGCTTCTCCCTCTCCTGCTCCCCCTGCTTGTGCGCTCTCTTACTGACTCTCTGTCAAATAATATTAAAAAAAAAAAAAAAAAAAAAGCCAAAACATAAAAAAGCAGCTGGCCCCAATTATGGGAAGCATAAGAAAGCCACACAAACCCTAAGGACTAAAACAGGCCTCTGGCCCTTTGAGCAACCTAAGGGGTGACTGCTTAAACAACACTAGGTCTCAAATTCTGGGTACTGGTTGGAATCTTCTAGGGAGATTTTAAAATACCGATGCATGGGACCTACCATTTTAACTAAGTTGGAATCTCTGGAGGGTGTTCCCAAGGCAGCTGTGCTCCTAGAATGCTTGCAGGGGTTTTAATGTGCTCCTGCTGAGAAGCCCTGAGCTAGAAGGGCAGACGTTGCCTGGATCTTTGTCTGGTTTCGGATTCCCGAGGACACAAATGCATTAGCTCAATATTTGTTACCACTATTGTGTTGCAGGTACCCTTTTAGATAAGGGGACACAACTATGGACAAAATAGCAAACTTTACTGCCCTTGTTGGAGCTTGAATTCTAATAGGGATTTTTTGGTCCTGCTTTTGCTCGGCGGGAGGGCAACAAAACCGTGCTCAGTTACCCCAGAGCTGCCTGAGATATCCAGGAGAAAATGAGAATTCTCTCCAGACCCCTCCTCTACTCATCAGCCACCATCTTCTGAACCCTGCTGTGAGCCAGGGCTCCTAAGGATGAGACCCCTCTTTCATTCACCCTTCTCCAGGAGCTCTACAGTTCGAGCACTGATACTCAGAGTCAGGGTCTGCTGGCACGGTGACTGACCCTATCCTGATGAGGCCAGTCTTGGCTCAAATGAGGACCAGCGATAAAAGCATCTGTGTATGGAGATATTTGCCAAGAACTATATAGAAAGTTATTTCTATGAACTATACATTCGGCCTGAGGTCACGTTGGTACCTTTAACACTCTGAACACCTCTAACCTTGTCAACAAAAAGGATATATTCCTCAGCCCTTAATATGGGCTAAAGAAATAGTTGAAGATACTTTGGAAGATCTCTGACCCTCAGGGCACCGGAGTAATTTTTAATGACTGCATCGTATTCCATGAAACTGATCCACCAGAATTTATCATTGTTGGACATTGTGATTGTTCCTAATTTTTCACAGCTACAAATAAGAAAGCAATAAACAATAATACATTAAATCGCTCTCTCTATATATAACCCTGATTAAACCGAACACCCTTGTGAATGTTCACTGACGACTCGTCATTCACCTTACCTGTTCTTTATTTGCTAATTTCTTGAGACCAAGGCACAGAACTCAAAACTTTTGATCTCCCTTGATGAAATCATTGGATCATAGGGCTTTCAAAAACATTTCTACACTGATAACTCCCACATTTATATACTCAGTTCGGACCTTCTACCGTCTTCCAGAATTGTATAATTTACCGTCCCCTGCTGCACCTCAGCCTTGGAAGTCTAATAAGCAATTCAAAATTAACATGTCCGAAACGACTCTGGCTTTTTCAGCAAAACAGACCCCTACAGACTTCCCTCTGAATCAGTCAATGCCAGCTTCATTCTTCTGGTTGTCCCAGCCCTAACTTCGATGAATTCTTGCCCCTTCTTCATCATGGCCTAGCACAGCTATTGGCTCCATCTTCAAACTATATCCTTAATCCACCTCTAACCCAAGGCACCATCACCTCCTTCCTGGCCCATTCCAGTAGACTCCTAAAGCCTTCCTGTTTTTCCACTGCAGTCCCCCGACACAGTCTATTCTCAACACAGCAACCAGAATGAGCCAAAACGGTTCCTTTTCCTCCGCTGAAAACGGTCCTATTATCCAATGATCTAATGGCTTCCCAGCTCAGTCAGAATAAAATTAAATTATGACTGCCCCCTTGGAAAGTTCAATTTTGTGACCCCAGACTTGTATTACAGCCTTCCCTTAGACTCCCTGCTCCAGCTGCACTGATCGCCTCGAGACTTTGCTAATTGGTCAGGCATACTTGCTCCTCAGGGCCTTTGCACTAACCTTGCCTTCTACCCTGCCTTGGAATACGGCTGCTAGATATCCTCATGGCCAGCTGCCTCACTTTTTTCAGATCTTTGCTCCTCACATAATCTTTCTAAAAGCATCCTATTTTAAGCAAAGACCCATATTTCTTGCCCTGCTTTGTTTTTCACAGTAGAAGTAGAAGCATCACGTATACCATATATTTTACTAATTTATTTTTTGCATTCCGTGTTTCCCTACTAGGTTGTAATTACATGATGACAGGGATTTTTGCCTCTTTGATCACTGTTGTATCCCAGCACCTATATTAAATGATCATGCTCTAATAACATCATGTTTATCTTCTTTATAACTCCCATCACATTCATAATTTTCAGTCTTTTTTACATATCTGGTTAATGTCTTTGTCTCCGGCTAAAATGAAGGCCTCATGTAGGCCTTCAAATGTATTTGTTGATTGAGTGAATGAAGAAATACTTAAGTCTTTTCATATTATAAAATAGATCCAAATGTGTGCAGGTTTTAAGCTTCATTCCAACTGATACCCTTAGGCTTTTTTTTTTTTCCCTTTTTTTTTTCTTTCTGTCTTTGGATAATTAAAATCTTTTTTTCATATTATTATTATTTTTTAAAGATTTTATTTATTTGAGAAAGAAAGAGAGAGAGAGCGTATGAATGGATGTGGAGGCAGAGGAAAAAGCGGCTAGATCCCAGGACCCCAGGGTCAGGACCTGAGCTGAAGGCAGATGCTTAACCGACTGAACCACCACGGCGCTCCTGTATTAATTATTTTTTGTAGCAACTTTAATTACAGATAATTAATATACAAGTGTACCATTTAAATTGTACATTTTAATAGTTTTTGCTATATTTACATCGTTGTGCAGACATCGCCATAGTCAATTTTAGAAGATTTTCATGACCCCGCCCCACCCCCCTACCTCCCCACCCCCCACCAAAGAAGCCACATAATCCTTCACAGTCACCACTACCACACCCGAATCCTCTCAACATTGCCCACCCACTTAGTCCTGGACAACCCCTATTTCGCATCTTGAGAGATTTGCCTATTCTGGACTTTTCATATAAACAGGATCACACAACATGTGATCTCCTGTGACTGGCTTCTTTCGTAGCGTCATGTTTTCAAGGATCACCTTTGTTGTGCTTGGATCAGTACTTCATTTGCTTTTATTGCTATATTATAAAGTCACTGAGAAACAAAAACCGCATTAATTTTTCAAAGAGAGATTAGTAATTGTAAAAAGGTCTGAAAAGTAGAAAAATGGCCCGCCTTGGTCATTTCTTTGGGTCTCAGTTTCATTATTGGGCCTCCATGTGCAAATTTCACTTTTTTTCCCCTGTCCATCTCTCTCACGACAGTTTGATTCGTAGACCAGCTGGAAAACTCGGAAAGGGAGAATGAAGCAAGTTTTCCTCTCCATGCACGTTTTACGTTCCCATCAGCAGTGGATGAGGTTTCCTAGTTTTACATAACGGAAGAGTTGTATGGCTGCGAATCTCCCACCGCCAGCATGTGAGTTCTTGTGCCCGCGGACACCCATGGATACGGCAGGATAGAACTGATCTTAAATTGTCCATTTTATAGCAAAACATATTATCCTGTTGTTTTAATGTGCATTCATTTGATTACTAGTGAGTCACACAGGGTTTCATGTTTTAAGCTTTTTATTTCAATGCTTTCTGAAATGATTCCCATGTCATTAGTTACTTTTCCTTTTTGTGTTGTGAATTAATGTTTTGAAGAATTTTTCTATAATAAAAAAACGAACTCTTTGCCAATCATATATGTTGTTACGTATTTTTCTCCTTTTGGGGGAAAACCTAATGCTTACTTTTTAAATGATTTGAAACTTAGACTGTTATGATGTTCTGGGCATATTCAAATAATATACTTGGGAAGTCATCTTTAACTTATATATTTCTCTAGTTATTCTTTTCCTTTTTTTTTAAAGATTTTATTTATTATTTATTTGACAGACAGAGATCACAAGTAGGCAGAGAGGCAGCCAAGAGAGAGGAAGGGAGGCAGCTCCCTGCGGAGCAGAGAGCCCCAAGCAAGGCTCGATCCCAGGACCCTGAGATCATGACCTGAGCCGAAGGCAGAGGCTTTAACCCACTGAGCCACCCAGGCGCCCCTACTTATTCTCTTCTTAACTCTCATTTTTTATCTTATAAAGAATTAATATTGATTTACAGTCTGAAGTAGGGATCTGAGTTTTTTTTGAACCACCTAACATTTTCAAAAGTTGTAAAAGAGATGAGATGAAAGTAATGTTCAGTTTAACTCTTAGTAAATAAGAAAATTTAATGAGCCAGGGCCTGTTGTGCTCAATACAGTCATCTCAATTAAACCAAACATGCACACAATGCTTTAGGAAGATTGATGTCCACTTCACCAAAGCAAGCTGGAAATGCCAAGTATTAGTAATAGTGGCTTTTGGCCAATTTGAATAATGCTGCTATAATCAGATATATGTTAAAATACCAGAAATACATTTTAGCAATATCAAAAAAAGAGCTTGTCCTAAATGAAGACATATATTTTAAATGTCCATAGACTTCAAAGAAAGAAAATCATCATTTCTAGTTGAAAAGTAATTCCGAGAGCAGGCAGTGAGATTGGCATTTCTACATAATATTGCTGATGACGTGTAGTTGTATATTCTAAAATCAAACTAGGGACAGTGTATCGAGAACTTCAGATATATCCATACATATTTGGTCTAATAATTCCATTTAAATCGAATCATCTATTCACTCAACAGATATTGAATGAGTATCTACCATGTGTTGGACTCTGATGGAGAGAGAGTGGAGCTTATATTCTAACTAGGAAAAAAGTGGAGAGCATAGACATTAAATGATCACACAAAGGATGTTATAATTACAGGGGTAATGTGTTACCATAGAAAATGACTGAGTGTTAGCGAAACCTATTGGAGAGGTGCCTGACTCACATGTGGAGGCCAGGGGAGGCTTCTCAGAGGAGATGACATAGAATTCAGGACCTGAGCAAAGACGAAGTGAACAAGAGTGCACATGAAGGGTGGCGTTCGTACGGCCCAGACAACTGAGGCAAGTCACCAGACAGGAAGGAACACTTAAGGGGGAATGTCCCTCTGAGTCATAAGCAGAGGAAATCAGGCCTCTGTGCAAATGAATATCACATCCGAAGTAAATCACCAAAGGTGCACGTTCTTTTTGTCACCCCGAAAGAATCTTACCATAAAAAGAGTCTTATTGTAAATTAATATAATAATGTCTCTGGATTTTAACGATCAGTAATTTGGGTCTGCTGAAACACATGCCATCTGGAATGTTTAAAATATCATGGAATCTGTTCTAGAAACAATCCGGTCAAAATGCCTTGTCATAGTTGAAGGACTTCAACTACCTCCATTTTGACATCGGTCTGGACTTTCTAATTAAGTTCTTTTTTCCAGCTTATCTCTTAACTCAGACAAGACCCAGTGGGCAAAGCATCCCGCGATGGGAACTGAAACCACCCTCCCAAGCAATAGTGACTGCCCTGAGCCCTCAAGGCTCTGGCCATGATTGCCCACCCCCGCCCCCCGCGATAATCATCGACCTGACCTTTATTGCCCACTTGAATGTACCCACTGACCTCTGTTCCACATTTTCTTTTTTTTTTTTTTAAAGATTTTATTTATGTATTTGAGAGAGAGGCAGAGATAGTGACTGAGAGAGAAAGCACAAGCAGAGGGAAGAGAGAGAAGCAGGCTCTCTGTTAAGCAGAGAGGACATTGCTGGGCTCGATCCCAGGACCCCGGGATCATGACCTGAGCTGACACTTAACCCACTGAGCCACACAGGCACTCCACACATTTTCTTTATATAAACCTAGAAGTGTGTTCCCCACTTTGGAGACAGTCTTCGAGACATTCATCCACTGTGTTCTTGGTGTTGACCTCACAGAAATAAATTCCTTTCTCATTTCACCACCACTATTGTCTCTGGCTTTCGGATTTTGTTGGCTGTTGTCTGTTTGGGATGCCTGAGGCCAGATGCTCCTGCTCCCCTGTACCCCAGTTCCCCTGCGTGGGAGAACAGTGAGCGTGTTGCCAGATGATTCCCATACATGGCAGCTTACAAACTGCCCCTCTCTCCTCTTTCCCGTGATACTCCGCACACTGCATGCTTTTACTCCTTTTTGGCATCTTTTGGCCAGTGAACGGCGTTACTGTCTTCTTACAGAACCTGCAGTCTTACACATTTGGCTCCCAGATGAGCTCCCTTACCCTGACCTCTCCAGAGCTTGTCAGGATGGAGGTCCTAATTCTCTTTCTCTTCTCTCCTCCTTCCAATCTGGTTGAGGTTTAATGGGACAGAGGCTAAGTGCCGCATACTCGCTCTAGAGTCACACTCAACCATCATTCTCAATTACTGGCAGAGAGTCTACTATTCTCTTAGGGCCTTCACACCAGCCTTCAAGTATGTGGAGCACCGCTGAATGGGAAGTCAGCGGTGATTACAGTTAACATGCAGGATGAGAAATATAGAAACAGAGTTGGAAGGAGACCTTAGGATCAGTTGGCCTTAGTGCCCTGGGGAAATGTCATCATGACCCCTATCCTCCTCCCCCATCCTCTGTGACCTCTACTCTAGGAACTTGGCTTTTTCTTCTGAGCTTCCGTGGTTTAGCATTCACTGCTTTCTACTGAGAATAAGACCGTTCACATACTTATCATCTCTGCCATCCATAAAGCATCATCCTTCAACATGCTCATCACTGTGGTCCCCAGAGCCCACCAAGCGCCTGAAACATAATGGAGACCCACGAGTTTTTGAATGGTTAAATGCTATTAGTATGAAGAGAGAGACAGTAGAAACAAAACTGTGCAAAAAAATCACAGCGTGCAGCAGACAGCTGTTGTACCCACATGCCAGGTCCCGCCGCCCACGTGTGGCCTGTCGGGGAGATTCCCAGCTGAGGGTCAAAGGCAGAGCGCTAGTTCTCATCAGATCACGCCAGGGGTTCTTCTCTTTCGTGACCAGCTCCTCAGGGCCCAGTATGGATACCCATGGGCCGCCTGTGCACAAGGTAGCCTTCCCCTCTCCTGTCTCTTGGTGCACCTAACTGCTGTTGATTGATGAGTGGTCGCCGTCTTCTTCTTTTTTTTTTCTTTTTTAGTTTTATTTTACCAAGAATTGGAGGGGGTTGGGTGGGAATCTGAATATATTCTGGGGGTATCAAGGAGGCAGATGTGTGTGTGAAGAAGTTCATTTGAGGAGTTGCCAACACTTCAGTGATGATACACGTCACCGTCCCCCCACCACGTGGGGGATCTGCTGTGGCAGGCAAAGCAGACTTACAGCCCTAACGGGCTGAATACACCAGACCAGGAGCGTCAGCCCCGTTCTACACAAGGCACAAGAACAAAGGTTTGGTACTTGCTTCCCAGTAATTGAGAGCCAGTGTCTTGCTTATAAAAGCGAACATTGGGGATTATAATTTGAAAACTGCTGAATCCTCCCAGGATTGTTTTGTACAGATATCATCTAAAAAACCAAGAAAGAAAAGTAACTGTAAAAGTGTCTTAAAAATCTCACAATATTAGGCAAGGAAAACAGTGTGGTCACTCCATATGGTAGTATGGCAGGATGATGTTTCAACTTATTTCTGGAAAAAAATAAATATTTATATATATATAGATATATATCTATATATCTATATCTACACACACACACACACACACACACACACATGTGTATTCCATATGGGGTAAAGTGCACGGCGAGCTTTTCAGATGCTCCCTAATACACAAGTCACTGACACCAGGGTATGAATGTTGGACGTTAAGACAAAGTTGGGGAGTTTCATGAAGCATCTGTGAGGTAGGTTGCTTCTCAATACTTAAGAAAAAGTCTGTAATCTTTGTGTGTAGCATTGGGTAGAAGGAAAAAGAGAAATTAAAGGTCTGGTGTTTATACAAAACACACCACATTGAAAATTGCCCACCTGAGGTATCCTGCCTTTTGTTTTATTACACATAAGACAGGGAAAGAGAAGGGAATAAACAGAGGAGAAAATAAAATTAGATTGACATACATAGATTATATGTTTATTTTATTGTCTATTTTTAAATTAAATTTTATTTTTTTAGATATGATTTTTTTAAGTAAGGTCTACCCCCAGTGTGGGGCTTGGACTCACAACTCCAAGATCAAGAGTCATATGCTCTACCCACTGAGCCAGCCAGGTGCCTTTATGTATATGGCATTTCTGGGTATATGTCAGTATCAACGATCAGTTTATAGAGTGTTATCTAACAGATTAAATGAAAAAATAAGACTAATAATGCACATCGGATGTGCATTTACAAAGAGATACTGCTAAAAATGCTTTTAAAAAATGTAATCCCTTCAGAAACGCTAACAAACATGACAAAGTTCTTTATATTAACAATTTACTTAGGATATCCTTCATGGATAATCCAAAAAGAATCTTTTATTCAGCTCATATGGAATTATAAATTCGCCCTGATGGAAGCTTATTCTACGGTGTGCTGAATGATTTTCCTGCGGCAAGTATTTTGAAGACATTCTTACAGTTTATATCAACACTTAGCTCAGGTTATCCATAATAATGAACACTTTTATTCTATTTTTGCTTAACAAATAATTATTTAATATTCACTATGTCTCAGGCGTTGTTCTATATGCTTTACAAATACGAATACAATGAATCATTATAACAACTCTCTGAAGTAGATACCATTATTATCCATGATTTACGGATGAAGGCATTACAGCGGAGAGCGGTTTTAAAGCAACTTGCTCAGAGTCCCAGAACTGGTAAATGCAGGCAGTTTGGATCGAGGGTGGTTGCCGTTAATGCCTCATCTTGTACCCACCCGTCATTCTCGGTTCAAGTCAGAAGGAAGAGCTGACTCTTCAGATGCCCAGCCTAGCACTTCCTGCCTGTGAGGCCCAGTGGGACATGACTAGCAACAACCCCTGAATGTTTGACTAGGTAAAATATTAATTCCCACCACCCAATCTCAATTTTTGTTTGGGGTGACTGGTTGCCATTTGGGGAAAATGTCAGAGCTTTGTATCCATTGATCTGAGGATACATGTAGTTTTTTGTTTTGTTTGTTTCTGTTTATTTGTTTGTTTTAAGACTAAGTGAACATATGGGGCGCCTGGGTGGCTCAGTCGGTCAAGCGTCTGCCTCCAGCTCAGGTCCTGATCTCAGGGTCCTGGGATGGAGTCCTGCCTCGGGCTCTCTGCTCAGTGGGAGTCTACTTCTCTCTCTCCCTGCACCTGCTGCTCCCCTGCTTGTGTTCTCTTTCTCTGTCAAATAAATAAGTAAAATCTTAAAACAAAACAAAAAAACAACTAAGAGAACCTTCACTGGTATTGAGGATGCCCAGGACTGTAGGCTAATGAGTTTGCTTTTCATCCTATCTCTTTACAGAGACATATCCTGTCTCTTTTCCTCTATCCTGTCTCCTGCTCATCAGCTCACCAGTGACATCCTCAGAGAGGTTTTCCCTAAGTCCCTATCTGAAAACCTCCTACACACACACACACACACACACAGAGTCACTGGCTATCACAACATCCTGTTTTTCTTCATAGTACTACTTTCTATATGAAGTCCTGTTGATTCCCTTTTCTATTCCCCTCCCCTTCCAGTATAAGCCCCATGGAAGCAGTCCTTTCCATCATTACTGACCCCTACACCCTCCCTATCGAGGCACAGAGGTGGTACTCAGTAGATAGGTTTTTGAATTCACGGAATGAGAAGATGGTGAGTAGAATTTCACAAAAACGATTCGGGCACTCACTGGAAGCAATGAAGGAGACAGCGCAGAAAGAGATGGGAGTGCTGGGAAACACAAATACCTCTGTTGAATTGAGAGTGCCTAAGCATTCATTCTCTTCATGATTTCACACTCAATCCCAGGAACATGGGGACAATGTTCGAGTTACTTCCCAGGGAAAGAGAAACCCCATGGTTGCTAAATCAGAAACCAGAGGATTTACTAATCTCTAAAAGACAGGACATGCCTCTTGCTAACTTTTCTATTTTATCCTTCAGCTTAAATCCGTTTCTGTTCAGTGGAGGACAGGTGGTCGCCATCTTTCTTTTAATAGTCCATGGAACAGTTTACTATCCATCACAGAAATCTGACCATTCTTCTTTCCAGCCTGAATGATTTCAGCTAGCTCTTCTTTCTTACATTTCATTTTGAGTAATTCTGTAATCGTCGTGGTGACTTCTCTATTGATTCTTATGTTGGAGCTCTGGAAAAGAGGAAGCTAGGACACAGTATACTCACTATCAGGTTGTGTGGGCCTGTGAGTCTTTGCGCTTTCTTGGATTTGTAGCATTTGCACCTCCAAGGCTCCTTTCAAATGAACAGTTCACAGCCAGCATCCATTTTCACTGTTTGCTCTGAATGTTATTTCAGTAGGTTCTTAACAATATGGTCATCCTGAATTTCTCACTCTATGGGATTGGTATCTCTGGGATTAACAGACTGTGACTCCCCTCATGTGCTCTCTTGGGGCTGGGAATCTTGAATGGACATTTGTTTTTTAGATTTACTCTGCTCCTTCGAGACAGTTGGAATTGATTTTTTTCCCTTTTCCTTCCAGCAGTCATTTACTACCTTTCTTCAAATATAATCAGTCTTCTCTACAAGATAGTGAAAACAAAGTGGAGTTTGCATGCCATTAACTCCACAGTTGCAAGTTTCTTCTCTGATTTAAGTCAGCCATTTTGAATGATAGCAAGGTGTTATAAGGAAGGACTGCCTTGAGCAGGAAGGGAGAAGTGTATTTATAGGACAGAAAAGCCATCGTATGAGGAAGAGTCATGACTAAGTATATCTGACTAGTGGAAGGGGAGAAAACATTTTTCATTTTTTGCTTATAAGGGCATCGGAGACTTTATTAGAACCTAAGTTTTAACCTTTCCTATCATCAGGAAAGACATCTAAAGTTGAGAATACCTAATATTTCTGACAACTGGTAATGGAAGTAAGATTTGCAATACGTGAGCAAGTGTTTCTACCTCCAGGATAAACAAAAGGCCTGGCAAGGCTCTTAGTCTGACCACATCCAATTATTTTTTTTCATACCAAAAAGAACAACTGTGAAATTGGCTGTTAATTTGAAATAGATCATGCTTGGGATGAATGTATGTATTAGAGATAGCTTTATATCATGGAAAAGCGTTTAATGATAATGTCTGTCATTTTGTTATCTATTAAAAATCATTTTGACTTAACAGAGAGTTAATTAACTTAACACATAATTATTGATTACCTGCTATGCACTGAGCACGATTTCGGGTACCAAGGTACAGCAATAGCAAAATTGTCCAAATTCCACTCTCAAGACAGTGAACATAATTTAAAAAAAATGCTATGGGATGCCTGAGTATCATAACTGTTGTGCGATAAAAGTAGAGCCATGTAAGAAGGATCAGGAGTGCCGGGGTGGGAGAGGAGAGATGCAGGTCGCAGTTTGAATTAGGCTGCTCGGGATCGTCCTGACCAAGAAAGAAACATGTGGACAAAGACATGATGGAGACAGGGGAGTAGTCAAGTGGCTCTCTGGGGGAGAAACATTCCAGGCCAAGGGCACCACTAAGAAAAGATTCTAAGGCCAGAGCAGGCCTGGCATATTCAGGGAAGCAATGAGTGGGAGAGAATTCGAGAATGAGGTCAGAGTGGTAACAGGAAGCCGTGGGAAAGTGGGAAGGCAGGACTGGCATAGCACAGACTTCTGGTAAGCCAGGAAACTCAAATGCAGACAGCCTGCTGGAAAGCCTGCCCTCTGCATGCTGTGGCCTGATCCAGTAGGAGGAGGCTTTCTGTTGAGACGCGTGTTCATAGAATTGCTTTGACTTAATTAAACACTATCATAATTTGGAACGGGTCTTCATCAGCAGAGTCTTCTACTCCTGTGTGGTGCACCAAAAATGACCAGACCAGCTAAAAATTTAACAGACCCTGCTACTATTCATTGAGTACCATAAAATGTCTCCTTATCCTATCCCTGGGAAAACAAAAACAAAACAGCAACAAGAACCGAGCAGCACATGGAATAATAACTACAACCACCATAAAATTGTGTCTCTTAGAAGGCTCCCATATTAAGCCCTGCAATCATTTTATATACCCATAAGTGACTGACTTTATCAGCACATTTCCTGAATAGCTGGTTTGGGGCACTGAGTCCCTGAGGGCTAGCTGTGATAGAATAGATGTCAGAGCGAGAGGCAAATGGGCTGGGGCAGGATTGCTGAAAGAAGATAAAGATGATGCCTGCAAGGTCAAAGGCACTAAACAACTTTGTCAGTTTTGAATGCTGATGGCGGGCTGAGCATCTGACTCCCAAATGGTCCCAGTTAATAAGCTGGTCTTGACAGCATGGAAATCTGTTAAGCTTTACTGATCACTTAATCATTCTGCCAAATGATTTCTTAATCTTCCCTTCATATGAGGCCTCTAAGATGAAATGCGTAGGAAAACTACTCATCAAACTGATTATGACGGTGGCAGAAAGGAAAATGGAAAGATAAGCAAGTCCTCTTGTCTTTGGTGAAACAGGAAGTCTCCAAGCAGTGAGCCAGCTGAAAAGGTGATCTTTGCAGTCAAGTCACTTGGCACGGGGGAAATCGTGAGAGTGGTACTAGGATCAGTAGGCTTGATACGGGACATGTGTTTGTTATGCACAAGAGATACTCACACTGGCTGATTCCTTGGTTTGTCGTCTTTTCGTTTACTTCTGACAACATTGAACTTTACTTAGTCCAGTGCACCTGGAAAACATCCAGATTAAGAAATCCCTTGACCCTTTTGTGTTCCAGGAAAAGGGTTACTTAAAAGAATCACATGTCCCCCCGGTGACTTCGATAAGACTCAAGAGTAACCCGCTTGTTGTACCGAGGACCAGGCCGGATGCGGATCTACCACATTCCCATTTGTTGTTTCATCAATGATTAGCCGAACTGTTTGTAGCCGATGACCAGTCTAGACAATATACCGGCTAACCTGACTTGATCAAACTTTAATTTTCTCTGCTTCCCCCAAACCCAAGAATTGTATTTACCCTTTACCAGCTTTACAATGCACTACAGTCCCTCCTTAAGAGCCCCTCCTAAGAATAGGGTAGCCCAACCCAAAGGAAAAATAGTTCCTTCCTGCTCAACTGTCTAATCAGGCCATCTACTCCTCCCGCTGCACTCTATCTGGTTCTTTCTAACCTTGCTTATCCTTCCCTATGAAAGAAAATTCCTTTCTGCCTTATTTTTGAAACACTTGCAGATCCCATGGCTGGAGTGTTCTCTCTATTGCAATAGTTTCCCTCCCCCTATTACAGTAGGCAACCTCCCATTATGGCAATAATCATTTTAAGCAAAGAATCTCCTTACCAAGCTCCACATGTGATTTTTATCTGGCACATCCAACAAAAGGCAACAGTACTCTGACAACATAAAATAAGAAAAGAACACACCCTTTTTGGTGACTATCTAAAGCCCTGCCAATCCCTAACTAACTCACAGAGTGATTTTACCAGCTGGCATCTTGAGGGTAAGTCGGTTTTGGAGGTACGTATATGTGTGTTTTCATGGTCCTGTGCCCATGTCTTTGGATAGGGGTATGTGGGGAAAGCCGGCATGAGGTCAGGGAAACGCCCACAGACATTACTCTGGTCTGAATGTCAGTGTCCCCCCAAATTTCATATGTTGAAACCCTAACCCCCAAAGATGTTGTATTAGGAGATGGGGCCTTTGGGAGGTGATTAGGTCATAATCGGTGCCCTTATAAGAGACTCCAGAGAGCACCCTAGACTCCCAAGAACCCAGGAGGGCACCAACTATGAACCAGGAAGTGGTCCCTATACCAGTCACCATACTGAATCTGCTGGCTCCTGACCTTGGACTTCCAGCCTTCAAAATTATGAAAAATAAATTTCTGTTGTTGATAGGCTCCTCACTTTGTGGTATTTTGTTTATAGCAGCACAAACGGATTAAGACAAACATGCTCTTGCTTTACAGATATGTTAAAGAACAAAAATTCGACGGAGCCCATTTGAAGATCTAATAGGCTTTATCAAGCAATTCATGAGTGGAGCAATATCCCATCTAGCAAGTAGAGAGATGGTCCAAGTTGCACAAATGGGAGGTTTTTCTAGGCAGGAGGGTAGGGCAAGGAAGGGCAGGAGGGAGGGCGAGGAAGTTTTAGCAAAACAGAACTAAAAAAGGATTGTTTCATCTCCTTTTGGGGTGGGGAGAGAACACCTGGGTTGTTACCATGCAGATGATCTCACTAGTGCTCATCTAGAAATTTCAGACTGACTGTTAACTCAAAAGGTCACTCCTAGGAGAGGTTGAAACTGTGATTAAGTCTTGGCTTGCTGTCCTGAGGGATGAATGACTCTATCTGGGGCTTGTTGTTCCTTTTTCCAGAGCTAGGGGCTCCCCATGCTGACTTCTGATACCTAGAGGGGAAGGCTGCTGAAGTTGGACCCCCTGTGGGGGGGCTCTTAAGGCCTCCGTGGGAGTTAGGTGTCTCCCACGATGCCCTCATCAGGGAACCTCCCACAGTACCCTGGATGGTAGGCTAAGGTGTCCCCCTGACATCTGGCCTCAGGAGAACAGGCAGATCTGCTATGGAGCGTGGTGTTTGACCTCCCTCTATGAGTCCCTCAGAAGTGTCCACTGGTGGCCTGGTTCATCCTGAGTCCCAGATCCAGACCAAGCTCAGGGTGCGGAGATGCTGAGTCAGAGGGGCTCGCCTTGTTTCTTTTCTAACAGGTGTTAATGACCCCCCTCCTGTCCCATCTCAGACCTGGAGAAACTCAGTTCCTGAGAGAACGGAGTTTAGACTTTTTTCATTTTTGTAGTAATTTCACGCAGAGTTATTTCATGTCGATGTTAACATATATTTAATTTGTTTAGTAATTAAGCACTTACACAGCATAGCATTTTTTCAATGGAATTTTGAGCCATTTTCTTGCTAATTGTGGTTTAAAAAAAAAACACAATGTCTCTAATTTACCCAATTAGGGATTACACTGCAAAATATTTTAGAGAGTTGTTCAAATGATTCGTAGCAAATTACTTCTCAGGAAAAGAAACGGCAATCCTATGACTTCAAAAAGATGCCAGGGATGTGTATATCATGAATGCTATTTCTTTCATGAGCTTTTCTACCAACTCCAATTCGTTTCAAGGGGTAAAGAAAAATCAGTTGTATCTCAGAGCTTGCAATTCAAACACCATGTCATTTTCTCCTGTTGTGGTTACGGTATCAAACTCTCTACATCCACAGATCCGCTTTCATTTTTGTGATGTTTGTTATATTCTTTAGTTAATCTTCCACTTAGTAGTTGTAATGTTCTTCTCCAGGCTCCTGACATCAATGCAGCTGAGTTTAAGAGCTCACTTCAGCTTCTGTCAAAGAGATTTCAAATCTACTCTTACATGAGCGAGTGGTGGTCTGCCAAATTCGCTTTAATTTGGGGAATTATTATTTAATTTTATAAAAGATAACCCAGAAGTTAACATAAGAGAAAACATAAATCAATATCCACAAATGTCACAACCTAGAATTCTGTGCCAATTAGGAAGAAATGTGATTTCAAAAGGCCACTTAAGCAACCTAATTATTAGCCCCCCAGTGGGAATGTATCAAAATAAGTTAAAATAGATAAAATCAGTACTAGCATCAGGTTCATCTCAAAAGGATTGACAAGGGCAAAAGCAAAACAAAAAGAATAATGAAACCACACCAAAATAGTACATGAAGACTGACAAGGAAGGAACTTCCAAATCAATCAATTCTCTTCCTGGAATTCTTATTTTTATTTTTTATTTTTAGAGAGCAGGGGGAAGGATAGGGAGAGTGGAAGAGAGAGAATCCCAAGCTGGCTTCACACCCAAGGAGGAGCCTGACACGGGGCTTGATCTCAGAACACAGAGACCATAACCTAAGCCAAAATCAAGAGTTGGACACCCAACTGACCGAGTCACCCAGGCACCCCAGAGTGGAACTCTTTATGCTAGTGTCTATTTGTGACACAGAAAACAAATAACTCCAGCTAGAGAAACAGTCTGGAGTGAAAGCTTTTTCCTCATTGTTATTATTGTTCATTGATGACTATTTCTCTGTAGTATTGGTAATAGCAGGCAGCAGTCCAGAGCACAGACTCTGGAGATGGACTACGTGGATTCAAATCCCCGTGCCATTGTTTTATTAACAGTGTAAGTTCCAGCAAGTCACTCAGCATGACTTTTTTTTTTATCATCTGCAAATGTACATAAGAAGAGCCACTTCCCACGACTGCTGTGCAGAACAACAGAGTGAAGACAATGCCTGACTTGTATGTAGCAAGCGCTCATTACTAACTTGACTAACCTCATTAGTGACTCCCCATCCCTTTTATCAGAGACTGAGACACACAATAAAAGATAATCAACAAAAGATACTCGGAATTCTAAGCAATTTCAGATCATAGATGTCTATGTTGGTTTTCAATGTACAGGGACAAATACTTAAAAGTAATAAAAGTGATGGCTGTCAGAGGAAGGCAGTCTAAAATGCCAACCTTTCACAAGAGCAACAGAGAAGCTGACAAAAACTGTCAGATTCAACTTTTCTGGGACTCTGGAATCTAATCTATACTTACAACAACCAAGGAAGTGCTCAGCAAAGAGAAAGACTGCTGAATTTTGGTAAAAGAGCTCTTCAAGGTAAAGAATAAAGAGCATTTCAATGTACCCTGTTATCTCCTATACCCCAGTGTGGAAGGAGCTTTGAATGGCATTCCCAGTGAAGGTTGCCAGTACAAGAGAAAGCAATATGGATTTTCCTCTCAAAGAATTATGTATGTCTTGACCTTGCCTGTGGCTCCCTGAGGGATTGGAATAAGCATTTGCTTCCATTTTGCCAATCTCAGAGCTTCCCCAGGACTGTGGTGGCATCCTGGGAAGTGTTTGTCAAAAATATTTCTAGGCAAATGTATTAGGTGTTGCTCCCCATCACAAAAGGTGATGGTTGGGGTAAGAAATATACTAAACAAATTTAAGAAGGAAGAATCTTGAGAAGAAAAATACTTGGAGAATAAAGACTTTGAAAAAACTCCCATGAATTCCAAACACTCTAGAAATCTACATGAATGCCTAGATCAGAACACATTCTCAGAAATGACCTGAGTAGTCCTTAAGCTCTCACTACTGGCCAACCTTCAGGCTCTGTACAACCAAGAAGTGAAGGCTAACGTAGAGTTTTAAACTTCCTGGCTAAGCAAGGAAGGAGTGCCCCAATACATATCTGATCTACAAAGACAGGAATATCTTGAGTTTGGTTTGGATTAGTTTGGTTCCTGGTACTCTGAATGAAAAGGCTCTCAACTCAGCTAATGGAACAGAGACTTCAGTTGATCATACACAAGAAAAAGTACAGAGGATACAAGATTAATTTTAAAAAGCCAGTAAACAAACATCAATATCCACACAAGCAGCAACAGGAAACCTTAAGGAAGGGGGAATATAATTTTCAGAATTGCCACATTATGATATTCAAAATGCCCAGTTTTCAAAAAAATTTCAGAAAAATTATAAGACATGTAAAGAAACAAGAAATCATATCCCATTCACAAGAAAAAAGTAATTAATAGAAACTATCCCTGGGAAAGCCCAGCCTAGAATCACTTTTCATAGAAAATAATTCTAATCCTTCTCTAATACAAATAAGCCAGAGTTTTTCTTTTTTCTATCTTCACGTATATGATGCATGCATTAGGACACCCTTGAATTATCTTAAACCATTGTGATACATGTGATTTTTTTATAAGAGAACATTTTCATTTAAAAGTTGCTGAATTTTATGTTTCATTCTTCAGGTTATCTTTTTTAGATGTCTTGATATAAAATTCATCAGCAGTTTGAAGGAGATGGTTTTGCAACAGCAGTTTCCACTGACATTTTTTGGGGATCAATACAAATTAACTCAAAGAGCAGATAACACATTCTGTCACTGTGTGCCTGTCAATTAATGGTACTCCCGAGAGTTAAATTATTTCAGTATTCAGGGGAAGAATTAACAATGGAATGGCCTTATTACTGTTTTGAAATAAGTCAGTTTCTCTGTCTAATACATCTATGTACATGTTTTTTCTTTATTCTTTTCTTTTCTGTATGTATTTTCGATGGGCATTCTTAAATGAGCTCCAAAGAGAAGGACATTAAAGTGATGGAAAATGTTCTGGAACCACCAGTAGAAGTGACACATATATATATCATACTTGGTCATTCTGGAAGATCTATGCTGTATCTGAAAATATTTAAGCAATCAGAAAAGACAAAGGACCTTCTGAGACCAGTGATTTCTACTCTCTGAAGTGATTTCTAGAGGTGGCTTTTGTTTGGAAAAAGATAATGATATTTGCTGTGTAATGATAAATAAGGCACGAGAATCAGATCTGTCACTGATCACTTACAACTGAAAATCTTAAATCCAGTTTACAGCCTTGTGGTGTTCAAAGACTCATATAATCTGTTTCAAATTTACTTTTCCAATCTCATTTTTAGCCATTACCCTGTTGGAAACTTTCACTCTAGGCAAACTGATCAAATTACTGTCTCTTGACATGACTTAACCTTTCCAACTCTACACCTCTTTCCAGAACACCCCTTTCTGGCATATCCTTACCACCCCCACTCCCCCAATGTTGTCTCCACTCCCATTCTGACTCCCCTGTTTCAGCCTAATAAAAGCCTAAGACCTCCAGAAGGAGATGTCACTGCCACATCCTCCCTGGAAAAGAGGTGTGCATCTTTTATTTGGCACTGGACAAAACCATGTATTGTTGGTTTTATTTCCATCTAAATTGGAGAATTCTGGATACTCCGCTAAACATCATAGCTCTGGAGTCCTTTGCTCTTGGAGAAGGCAATACCATAGCCTTCTATCCTGCCCTTCCTTAAGCAGTCAGAGAAGCCATTCCCTGATAACCTACCTTCTTTCTGCTTACAAAGACTTTTACTGTTTTCTTAGTTAATACACAGGTAACCTATAATCTTATAATCATTCTGTACATAGAGAAGAAATGTAAGTGTCAGGATATCTAGAAGGATGCAGAAAAGTCCAGGGCTGGTTCACAGAGGACAGCCAGAGGTCAGGTGCTTGTGAGCCAACAGCACCATTTCTTGACTAAGGGTTTTTAAAGTTGCAGTGGAACACAAATTCACTCCATATTTCCTGATAACGGGAGGGATCAGGGTGGTGTGTTAAGTAGAAGCTGAAAGTTGTGGAAGATCATGAAATGTAGGAAAAATGATTTCTTGGAACTTCATAAATCTTGGTCAAAAATTTACATCGTTGAGCAGTCTTGAGTTGTTGGCTGCTCTATCTTCCTTGTGACAGCTTTCATGAATGACAGCTTCATTTCACATACTGCTTCATGGGAATAATGAAATCTCCAAGCTAAGGAAACCACGTTGGTTTCTGACTGTCTTTAAGTTTCTCAAGGGCCCCAAAGAACTGTCATGGCTCAGAAGGGTAACCCGACCCTGGCAGCAGTTGATTTTTTAGTTATTTGGTTACATGTCTCATTGCTCTCCCTAAACTGTCAACTCTGGGTGAGCTTCGATAGAGAGTGAAATTTCTTATTTTACCTCCCTGATTCCTGAGACTCATTTCTGCAATGATGGGCTTAGAGTCTATAGAGACTAGATAGAAAGCATAAATTATGGGTTTTGCTGATGCATCTTTAGTAATAGACTCCTCTCACAGAAAAGGAATATGTGAAGATTTTCCATCAGTCCTATTCACAGTTATTGTCGCTGTCAGCAAGGACTCTTGGGAGCATAGCTTGCCCCAGTCTTCTCTCCCCAAGACAGTTTCTTGTTTCTGTGATTCAGCTTTTGTCGCAGTTAAAAACCATTTTTGAATCTAAAACCCTCTTTTTTTTTGGGTGGGGGCAGTGAGGTAGGGGCAGATGGAAAGTGAGAGAGAAATCTTTTTTTTTTTTAATGTTCTAGAATTTTATTTTATTTTTTCCATTATCCTGGTTTTATTTTTAACTTTTTTATTGTGTTATGTTAGTCACCATACAGTAAGTCATTAGTTTTTGATGTAGTGCTCCATGATTCATTGTTTGCATATAACACCCAGTGCTTTATGTAATCCGTGCCCTCCTTAATACCCATCACCGGGCTCACCACCCCCCCACCCCCTCCCATCTAAAACCCTCAAATTGTTTCCCGGAGTCCATAGTCTCTCATGGTTTGGGAGAGAGAGAATCTTAAGGAAGCTTGAAGCCCAGCACAGAGCCCAACACGCAGCTCGAACTCATGACCCTAAGATCATGACCTCAGCCAAAATCGAGTGTCGACACTTAATTGACTGAGCCACCAAGGCCTCCTCAAATTTGAAGACCTTTTATTAGAAGTTTGTAAATCTTTGGAATTAAGTAGTAGCACAAGCAATGGCAATGTTAACAGTATGTTTTCTTCCAGTATCCTATCGTCCAGACTTTTTGAACGTGACCAAGTGTAGGAAGTCCATGACCTCAGTGGGATATGGATCAGAACATTCTGCCCAAGGCTTCTCCTGTCTCCATAGTGGAAGTCCAGAAGATGACTTTATTCCGGTTATGACTGCCCAGTCTCAGACCTCCATGCACCCACTGGCAGGAGTAAAAGGATGCCCAAGAGCTCTGTGGACTTCTAAGAAGAACCCCCTCCCTCTCTTTCAATGTTCAATGCCTCCCATCTATCATTTACCTTGAGATCATCAAGACAAATGGTATTATGCCCATTTTCTTGATTTCCAATTATTACCACACGAGGGTGAGTATTTTTCAAGATTCTAACCTATCCACGGCTCCAGAGCAGTGAGGCGACCCACACCCTACACCCTTTCTTCACTCTCTCCCATTTTATTTTTCCCTATATGTCACCAAGTGATACACTGTATATTCTACTCATTCATTTGCTTAACTCCATTCACTGGTGGAGGGCAAGATTTCTTTATCTGTAGCCTTCACGAAATACCCAGTTGAGCTTACAATCAGGTGTGGAGACACACATAAAACAACAACAGTAAAAGAAGTGGGGTGCCTGGGTGGCTCAGTCGGTCAAGCGTCCAACTGACTCCTGGTTCCGGTTCAGGTCATGATCTCAAGGTGCTGAGATCAAGCCCCACATTGGGCTCCACACTCAGCACAGAGTCCACTTGTCCCTCTCCCTCTGCTCCTCTCCCCTGCTCACAGTCTCTCTCTGTCTCTAAAATAAATAATAAATTAAATAAAATCTTAAAGTGTAAAAGAAGTACACGGTAAAATTTCAGGTCTTACCTTTTAAACTTGATAATTTGTTTTAGTTTTACAATACAGGTGCCACAGAGGCAGGGAACTTATCTTTATTGGGGCTCCTAGCACAACCCACCAGTGGCTTTATTTATCAGTATTTGAGGACCAAATGCCTGTTTCCTTTCTCTTCACGAGGAGTTAGTTTCCGATTTAGATAATCAACTCATCACACTGAAGCATTTAAAGGAGTGATTTGGATTTCTCTGTTACATGTATGGGGTCTTTAATGGAGAGAACAGCAATTTTGGGTCTCCTGCCATAATTGCATCGGAAATTCTTTCACTGCGAAAAGAAATAAGCCTCGAGCTGTACTCCCATTGCCAGATGATCATTTCCTGCTACTACCTTAGTAATACAAAGCAATTATTTTCACTATTTTCCCAAACCATTATTCCTTCAATTTTATCTGTTCTTTTCTCTTGACATGTGACAATTCATGTACAAAAAGAAAAATAAGGCTATTATGGTCTATTTTCTCTGGTTATCATACTACATTTTCAAATTTTTCTCAAAGATCTGAATTTTGCTTTAGGATACTCTAATATGACCTTTATATCTTTTCTGTTAGAGTTTTGCTTACTTGGACAGATCCAGAATTTTTTTCTTCTTTCCCTGTATAGACATCTTGTTGTGCCAAAACTTTAAATTCAATCAATATATGCTTAGGATACTCATTAATTCATTCAATAAAAATCTACTGAATAGCAAATATATTGTAGATAGGATGCTAGAAACACCTTTTTAAAGATACTGGGGACAAAAATCATTCCCTTTATGGACTTTTTAGTTGAATAGAGAGGGTAAACATTTTATAAAGAAATGGAGGTAAAAGGTGGGATTCCAAAGGAGTAAGACTAGAGCAAGACTAGGAGGGTGAACTGCTGCATTCCCAGTAGTCAGGCAAAGGGAGTTGATGACATAAATGACTTCCTTTATTATCCGTTTCTAACCCATTGTCATGGCCAGCGATGTTTCCGTGTTTAGAAGCCAGGGATGAGGTCTGCAAGAAGGCACAGATAGTAATAGGGATTGTTGAATTTTGATTTGCTGAGAGAATCACCAATTGTAGAGAATCGTCAATTATGGCCCTCAATATGATTGATCTGCAGGCCCTAGAATGCCAGGGTCAGGACTAAAGTTCTTCCCAAGTTGTTTCTTGAAGCTCTAGTTTAAAAGTATCAGTGTCCGACTACACTACTAGGTATTTACCCAAAGAATGCAAAAAGACTAATTCAAAGGGACACATGCACCCCGATGTTTATAGCAGCATTATCTACCATCGTCAAGCTATGGAAACAACCCAAGGGTTCAAGGGCTGATGAATGGATAAAGAAGAGGTGGTAGATATACATGATGGACTATTACTCAGCCATCAAAAGGAATGAAAGCTTCCCATTTGCAACAACATGGATGGAGCTAGAGAGTATTATGCTAAGTGAGATAAGTCAGAGAAAGACAAATACCATAGGATTTCACTCATATGTGGAATTTAAGAAACAAAACAAATGATTAAAGGGAAAAAAGAGAGTGAGACAAACCAAGAGACAGAGTCTTAACTAAAGAGAACAAACTGAAGGTTACCAGAGGGGTTGGGGTGAAAGGCTCAGTGAAACAGGTGATGGGGATTAAGGAGTGCACTTGTCCTGATGAGCACAGGATGTTGTATGGAAGTGCTGAATTACTGTATTGCACTTCTGAAACTAATGTCACATGGTATGTTAACTAACTGGAATTTAAATAATAACTTTAAAAAATAATAGTTGAGCTCATTAAATATATATTTACAGTCTGTTCGACCACATGGGTGTTGGACCACAAGGGCAAACCACTCACATGACTGATTTCTGACTTGGATCTTTTGTTTTCTACTTTCTGACTCCAAGGGAAAAAACACCTCAGTAATTTCAAGACAGAAGGAAGCATTTTGGACTACTTGGTTGTGGTAATGTATACCTTAAGTGACAGCTCCGGCCTATGAAAGGGAGAACCTGGCCCAGACTGCAGTTATGACGCATGGAAATGGTGTGGAAATACAACAGGCAGTACTATTCAATGTATTGGTTCATTGAAACATTTCCAAGAGGAGTTCCTTCATTTCATCACATTTTGCTTGTCAAACTGAAACATTTTTCAGCTCCTTTGCTGTCACTTCAATTAGTTAAGGCTCTGCTACACCTTTTGCAAAAATTACTTTTGCTAATCATTTTGTGATTACCCTACTAGACTGAGCCACTTGGGACCAAGAACTATGTTTTACTGGTTTTGTTGTGCCCACAGTATCTAAGACAACTTCTGGCACCCAGTTAGTATCTGAATAAAAGACTTATTGCCATTTATTTTATCACTTTTCAACTTCCCATAAGTTTTTTTTTACTACATAAAAACATATACTGCATGCAATAACCCTTTCCATCAATAGACAGTGTGCCTTATGGGGGAAAGGGCCATGTTTTTATTTCCCCCTTATCTGGCACAGAGCATAAACATGAATTGAATTACATTTATAAATTAAATGTTATGATGATGTCTTTGGCAACGGAATTATCAAAAGAGTGACAGTGATTTCACTATTATCATTATTATAAAATTATTTCACTCAGATTATGGTAAACAAAGGACAAATTTTAAATTGAGTGTAGAGATGACTATGTAAAACCATCACCCAATTAGCTATATTCACTTCTGACAGGTTTCTCTAAGGCGTGGGATGGAGCTGTTCTGTGTAAGAAGTGAATTATTTCAATTATTGAAATAAACTTAATGGAACACATTAGCCACTAAATGGAAAAGTCAGCTAACTTGTTTCTGTTACAATATCTGCATGATACTAACACACACACACACACATACATACACACTTCTCTCTTGTCCTAGAATGATCTTTGATTTTAATTGAGTTCCTAAATATGACTAAATGTATAAATATAACGATTTAGCCATTAAGTAAAACAAGTCGATTCATTTGAAAATAGAACTTTCAAAATTACATGAACTAATATAGTTATTGAAGGAAACATGTGAAAAAGAAGGACATTTAAGTCTCCAACAACAATGGCACCTGGCTATATATCTTTAGCTATAATTATAATAAAAATGGGATCATACCTGTACATTATTTGGCATCTGCTCTTCTCACTTCTTTCCAAGCCACCAAGTACTATGGTATAGCATAATCTTAAGAGCCTGAGCCTTGGCGTCTGATAGACCTCATTCTGAATTTTTGGACATGACATTTATTCTGATTATCAATTTCTTCATTTGCAATATGGGAAACTAAGTAGTCCCTAGTGTTGTGGTGAGGAGCCGATGAAATAATGCAAATAAGATAAGTAGTATATAATAAAAAAATCAATAAATGATGTGGTATTTCTTGGCACATAGCACATCTCAATGTATTTAATGAGCTCAAAGCCAATCAAACCAACATCTAAATCACTTTTGGGGTTTCTTAATATTAGAGTCAACTTATATGATAAATATCTTTGCATGGTTATAGGTGCCTACTTGCCCAGTTATTTTATAGACTATATTCCTAGAAGTAAACTTGCTGAGTCAAAGGGTATAAACATTTTCTAGACACTCTGTTGTGCTAAATGGCTCCACAGACTGGATGTACAGATTCACACTACCACCAGCAGGGTGTGAGAGCACTCATTTCTCACAATTTTGTCAGCTGAATACTTATCATTAAAAACCCCGACAATTCCAAGGGGTGGGGGGCTGTATCTCTTTATTAATTGGCATTTTTATTAGTAGTGAGACCACTTGTGTTTCTTATTTTGTATCTGCATGTATATCTTTTGCCCATTTTTCTCTTTATGTGTGCTTTCTTTCCCTACACATATCTTTTATGTATTAAGGTTGTATGCTTTTGGCTTGAAATCCATTGCAAGATTTCCCTCAGCTTCTTTTACCTGTACCTGTGGTGTTTTTTTCATTGACAGAAATGTTAATAAATTTGAGTGAATTTTAAAAATCTCTTCAGATAATTATATTGCTATCAGAAAGAAACAGTCTAATTGTTTCTGTTTACTATAATTTTCAATATCTCTAGAATCAGACTGTAAATACAGAGAACAAACATGGCTACCAGAGGGCCTAGAGTGGGAGTTTGGGCAAAATGGGTGAAAGGAAGTAGGAGAGACAGGCTTCCAGTTGTGGAATGAGTCAGCCATGGGAATGAAAGGCAAAAATTTTCCCCTATATAATGGGAATATTGTAAGTCAGAATAGAACTGACATAATATACTTGTATTGCCTTCCATCGATTACATTTTTCCTAATGATAAAATGAACAATTTAATTCTAACATGGTTGCCAGCTCATCATTCTTGATATTAGCATATCATCAGGTTAAGTTAAATACCAAGGAGTTGTCTTCCAAAGAACAAGGTATTTATCACAAAACTCATAAAGATCAAAGTGGCCCTGCCAACACTGACACTTTATTCTTTACTACAGTGAAAATAATTTCACTCGCCATCTCCAATGGTATTGCCCTTTAGTACAACTAAAATCATAATTTTTCAACCGTGATCCACTCAATCATTCTTCTAGCTAATATACTGAGCTCTTGCTGTCCTAAACACCACGTGGGACACTGAATCAAGTAACAAACAAGACAAAAAAACAAACAAGACAAACTATAACCTTATATAAGGTTATAACCTTATAACCTTGCAATGCTGTACAAGTATATTTAAATTATGTAGAATTGACTCTGAAGATTAAAAACACGAGAAATGTGAAACAGCTCTTGTTTAATAAAAGGCCTTATTTAAATTGCACTCACTATATGCCAAGTGATCTTCTACTGGGTTTTTATGCATATATATTAACTCATTTAATCTTCCCAACAACCCTAAGAGGTGGGTAGTATTTTTTTAAAGTTTTCGTATTTCAGCACAGTTGACACGCAGGATTTCATTAGTTTCAGATGTACAACATGATGGTTCAATGAGTTTATACGTTACGCTGTGCTCTCCACAAGACCAGGGACCATCTGTCACCATATGACGCTCTAACAGTATCATTGACTGTACGCCTCATGCCGCACCTTTCATTCCTATGACTGACTCATTCCGCAACTGGAAGCCAGTCTCTTCCACTCCTTTTCACCCATTTTGCCCAACCCCCCACACCTGCCCCCCTGGCAGCCATGTTTGTCCTCTGTATTTACAATCTGATCGCGCTTTTTGTTTGTTTTCAGATTCCTCATTTGAGTGAAATCCTAAGGTATTTGCCTTTCTCAGTCTGACTCATTTCCCTTCGAGTAATACACAGATAGGTAGTGTGAAATCATCTCCACTTTACAGATGTGGAAATGAAAGCATGGAGATAGGAAGGGAATTCTTCAGGGTCATCCTGCTAGAAAGCAGAGAAACTGAGTTGCAGACCCAGTGAATCTGGCTCCTGAATTCATACTCTTAACCACTGGGCTAGATAACCTCTTGAACACGGTAAAATGTTTTCCTGTTTTTATACAATATATTTTACATATTTATTTTATGGCCTTTAAACATGTTAAGATTTAAATTTTTAAAACACAACTTTGTAATACCTCACAGTTGGTTTAATATGGAACACACATAAATAAAATATTAATTCTCTTCATTTCCTGTGCTTTGATTGAAAGGATTTGCTGCTGGAGCTCTTCTTCAAAGTCCCTTTAAGGATTCTACTTTTGAATACCTATTGCCATCTCTCCTTATCCAGCTCTCATGTCCACAGCCTCCTTAAGTATTCAGAACACATTGGAAAACCAGGATATAAACAAACAAACAAACGTCTTCAGCAGCCAAAATAGATGTCATAAGTTTATTCATGAGGGAACATTCCAGGCTCTCACTCAGACGTAGTTTAACTTTAGACAGAATTATAATAAGCTTTAATAAGCTGCAGCAGATCGAAAGTAGAAGGGGGCTATAAAGGAGGATTTTGACAGCCTGACTGGAATGAATAATACAGGGAAACCGTAAATATGTCATGCAAAAGCAGTCACAAATATTTTCTGAGGCTACTTAGTATAGGGATAAACCATCATGGTATGATAACCAAGAAAAGTGATCAAAGTGTAGGACGACGACCCACATCATGAAAAAATGTCTGGGTTCAGTTGATTTTGTTGAAAAAGTGGACTTGCAGTAAGAATGGCATGTGATAAAACCCAGAGTTGATGATGATGTGACGAAAGGAGTAATGTCATAGAAAATACAACATTCATGTAAGGCAATTTGGCAACACTTACCAGAAGCATTAGCATTCTCTTACCTACTTCTCCGTATCATGAAAATTATTACACAGCAAAATTCAAATTTTTTCTTAAAAAATTCTCTTAGTGCTTTCTAGCTTTCTCTGATTTTACCTGATAGTGTTTTTTGTTCACTTCACTTCATGGTTCAGGAAGTTTTTATGAAAAAGAGCCAGAAGCCTCATCTACTGACTTGACGCTAGATATGACAAGATCTGAAGCTGTAGACTCATGTATAAGACTGGTTGACAAGGGCTAGTTAAATACAGTTTGCCGGTAATCTCGGGCTCATGACTAAAAATACCTTGCTGCTAATTTCTTGGAAGTGTCGCCACAGATTTATGTGAAGCATCGCCTCCTGATGGTGCCTGTGTTCCTGTGGTGCTCTCAATCTGGAATGTTCTGTCTGAACTTCCATCTCCATACATCTCCATCTATCAAAATCCTACTCGTTGTTGTTCAGAGAACCAGCTCAAATGCCATCTTCTCGAGGAAGCCTTTCCCCACCCAACCAGAGAGAGGCAAATTTGGGTAAAGAGTGTGGGCTCTTCACTCACACACACCTGGTTTCCGATTCTGGCTCTTCCACGTACTAGTGGGACATTGAACAAATGACTGCTTTGCTCAGGTGCTCAATTTCTTTCTTGATTAAATGTGACTAATTGAGAGCCTTGCCCTGTAAGATTGTTGTGGGAATTAAAAGATTGCTTCAGAAAAGTATAGATAACTGATAAAAATACTCTAAATTTATACCACGTTCAGTATTCAAATTGACGAAGGGAAGCAATTTTTTGAGATCCAGCTTCTGACACTCATGTCAAAGAAATACAGACAAGGAGGTTGGGACCTGGGTGACACCATTACACACATTTGGTGAATGTCTCTGGATGAGTTTTCGTCAGAAAATTCTAGGGCAGAATTACACAAGGAAGGAGGCCTTTTCATTGGCCCTTTGTCTACATGTTTACAAAGGATGATGGCGGTCACGCAAATGATGAATGAGAACGAGAACAGAAGAAGGAGAAAAACCTTGAAACTGCAGTCCTTTCATAATCAGCCTGAACACTGGTCACCAGTTGTGTTGACTCCATGAACTGACTAATTCAGCGAATCAAAGAATCCAATCATGTGCAATGCTTAAAATCAAAGTTAGCTCGCTTACTTCTTTGGGGGTGGAAAATGTTGTTCTTGTAAAGGATGCCTGAAAAATGCTGAAAACTATCTTTGGTCAAATATCCTACCTGCCTGTTTACTTCTCTCTCTTTTTTACAGATTTTTGTTTTTTAAAGATTTTATTTATTTATTTGACAGAGAGAGAGATCACAAGTAGGTGGAGAGAGGCAGAGAGAGGAAGGGAAGCAGGCTCCTTGCCCAGCAGAGAGCCCAATGTGGGGCTCGATCCCAGGACCCTGGGATCATGACCTGAGCCGAAGGCAGAGGCTTTAACCCACTGAGCCACCCAGGCGCCCCCAGATTTTTTTATCCTAACTTTTGCATCAGCATGGACGGGACTGGAGGAAATTATGCTGAGTGAAATAAGTCAATTATCATAAGGTTTCACTTACTTGTGGAACATGAGAAACAGCATGGAGACATTAGGAGAAGGAAGGGGAGAATGAAGGAAGAGAAGCCAGAGTGCGGGATGAACCATGAGAGACTATGGACTCCGGGAAACAAATAGAGGGTTTTAGAAGGGAAGGGGTGGGGGGATGGATGAGCTGGTGATGGGTACTAAGGAGGGCATCTATCGCATGGAGCACTGGGTGTTATATGCAAACAATGAATCATGGCACACTACATCAAAAACTAACGATGTGCTGTGTGGTGACTAACATAACACGATAAAAAAGATTTATCTATTTGTGTGTGTGAGAGAGAGAGATCACGCATGCCCTTGTGAGCACACACATGCAGAAACGGCGGGGGAGGGGCAAAGGGAGAGGGAGAGAGAGAGAATCTCAAGCAGACTCCCTGCTGAGCTCAGAGTCCAGTGTGGGGCTGGGTCCTGTGATCCTGAGATCATGACCTGAGCTGAAACCAAGTGTTGGATGCTTGACCAACAAAGCCTCCTACTGCCCCAGCCTTTTTATTTTTAGTGCTACTATTTCCCCCCCATCCCCAAACCCAACTTCACACACCCTTCCCCAGGCTTGCCTACACTGGGCTGAGGATGAGCCAAAAGCAGAATTAAATTGCTCTGCCTAACATAGGAATGCTGATTTGGGGAATGAAAAACTGTAGAGAAGGGAAGGAAGACACCAACAAGACAGAAGGAAGGCTAGTAATACGATCAGAACCCATATTCCAAAAATAAAGAAATAAAAAGAGCCTTTGGAAACTCTCTATCAGAGAAACTAATCGGAGGACTTTTATGAATAGAGGGCATTAATTTTAAATAGTATATATTTTATTGTTTTCCCCCCGCATGTACCTTCTCTCTATAGTCCCAGATTTTGACAGTCAGCCGTGCACATGACCTTTGTTCAGTGATATTTAAGGAAGTTAAAGGATCTGAAGAGTGTCCATCAGAATATGATTATAGGAGGATGAACCCCAAAGATCACCCACCCTGGACATCTAGGTGAAGGAAGATGAGATCCGTCCTCAGATTTGTGAAGCAGTAGAGCCCTAACTTAATCCCAGATATCTAGACTCAAGATTCCTTTCTCTTTACTACTGCACATTGGCTAGTTAGGGAAGTGTCTTTCTAAGACCTCTAGCAGTGTCTCTCACCCGAACTGCCCATTTCCTCCCTGGCATTTATAGCCATACTAATAGTTACCTTTGCATGGATAGGACGTGGATTGCTCCAGTTAGATCATAATCCTCATGAAGCCTTCCTTTCTCTTACAGTGCACCCTCTTATAGTAAAAGGAAATTAAATATTAGATGAATGAAAACAACTTTTTACACACCTGTCTACATTTGTGCCTGAAGGTCACCACTGTACTGAAAATGTGGATATGGTTAAAAGATGCATTCGGTGTTAGAACATCTCACTTTGAATTCAAAGGCATTCTAATGAGTATTGTCAGCCTTACAAGGAAACAATTTTCCTGCATGTGCCAACTGGAGAAGCTCTGGGTTTTCCCTATCATTGACAGCAAGGTTCTTGGTTCATCACAACATAAAAAGTACATGATACACTGGGGTGTCACTGTAAAAATCATGTTATTTTTCCGGTTTTATCCTGGCAACACTCGGGAATCCTATCAATGAATACAGATGCACACGGCTAAAGTAAGATAATGCCCATAAACCAATTTCTGAACTGATTTTTCAACAAGCCTGTTAGATGTATTTGGTTCTGTTATTTAGGGCAAACTGGGACGGCTTTGAAATGTAAAGTTTCCTAAGAGCTCAGTCCTACATTTTAATCCAAGCTTAGTAATTATCGCCATGCCCCATTCATCTGGTATTGCTGGCTAGAAAGAACAAAATAGATAAAATTGAAAGGCCAAATTCACAATGAAGATGTCAAAATAAGCCGGCGCCTGAAGAATCAAATGAGCTGGTTTATTTTCAGCTCCTGCCTCTTTGATTCACTTATAACATATCCTTGAATCGCGAAGCTTCCATAAACACAAGGTCTTCTCAGATAATTGCTTTTGACATCAGAAAATGGCCATTTTCCAATGTGCAGTCCCCTGGTTAAAACCATGTTGCTATAGAAAATACTGTATTTTGCCCTGAGGGTGTAACACTTGAACCGAAATGGGACTCAGGATGCGTGGACGGGTCCAATTCCCGTCCTTATCATGAATCAATGCTGTCCAATAGAATTGTCATGCGAGGCACCAATGTGAGCCACATATGCAATTTTAAATTTTCTAGTAGTCGCATTTAAAAAGGAAAATGAAAAGAGTGAAATTAATATTTAATGAAATGTATTTATATATCAATATATATATTATATATATAATATATATATAATTATATATATCAAAAATGTGGGGCTCCTGGGTGGCTCAGTGGGTTGGGCCGCTGCCTTCGGCTCGGGTCATGGTCTCGGGGTTGTGGGATCGAGTCCCACATCGGGCTCTCTGCTCAGCGGGGAGCCTGCTTCCCTTCCTTTCTCTCTGCCTGCCTCTCTGCCTACTTGTGATCTCTCTCTGTCAAATAAATAAATAAAATCTTTGAAAAAAAATGTGATCACCAATAGAATCTATATTACCAATAGAAAAACATAAATGAGAGGTTTAAAATTCTCTTTCCTATGCTACTCTCTGGACACCTGATGAACACTTCCAGCTCATCTTAATTTTGACTGGCCATGTTTCAGGAGCTTGATAGCCACCATATCCGGCAGCACAATTCCAAATGAAAGCACTTAGGAGCTATGATCAGAAGGGAGAGAATCCTTACCATCACCTCTCAATGGAGATAAACCTCTGCCAGGCACGAGAACCTGCAGACCCATGACCAAGATGTGGGAATGGTAGTTGAGAATCAGCTAAGAGGGACCGTTCAACAGGGAAAACTCCAGAGACGACACCTCCACATGAACATCAATCCCTTATTCTGTACAATGCACCAATTAAAAAAAATATTTCTACAAATATAAATGGAAATGTTCCTCATGTTTTAATGTTCTTTGTTTTTGTTTTTGTTTTTGTTTTGGCTCTCTCTTTCCTCAGCATATAAGTCTCTGGATCCTTTTCGCTTTGTCCAATGCTTTATTTCAGTTTTCCTCTTCACAATGTATAAGTGTGTTCATTTGTTCTTTTTCTCCTACTTGAGTTTCCCCGTCAGTTCTGACTGCATGTTATAAAACATTTACGTAGTTCCAAAAGCCTTTTGCCTCTTCTGTCGAATCTGCCATTCCTCGCCTCCCTCAATTCTTCCTTCGGTCGTATCTTTTTGTACCCACTTTGCAAAGTGCATTGGGCACAGGACTGTTGCTTTGTCACCTTCCCGATCTCTTCCCTGCTTCTCATCTTTCTTTCTGCCCTCACCAGGCCAGCGAAAGAGTACGACCCTTTGAAATTTCCATAAATGTTCCAAATTCCCAAACGTGATGGTATGAGGTCGGCCCCACTGGCAGTACGTGTTGGTCTCAGTGACTGAATTTTGTGTCCTGCCCAGCTCAAATTGCAGTGCATAACCAGGATAATTTAAAACAATAACATTATTTCCCCAAAAGCAGCCTCAGTCCAACATCCCAGGGATCTAGATGCTTCTTCCATCACACATTTTGTCTTGTGATTCTGTTTGGCTTCTCACAGATGGGAAGGACCGCCCTTACAGCCTACCTCCCAAGCTGCGGCTGGCAAGAGCCATCCCGAGTCTCTGCTTTCTGTTTAAAGACAGAAAATAAAGATGGAGTTGGTTGGTGACATTACAGCTGGTGTTCGTGAAGATTTTTGTGAAAGTCTATTTAAATTCTAAACTTGACAGCACAGTTGTTGGTTTGTCAAAGCATCGCGAAATGAAAAGAGTGAAGAGAATCTAAAGACCAGAATCATAGCAGTTTTTTTGTTTTGTTTTGTTTTAATGCAGCTATGGATCTAAAAGTATATATTTGATTTAGTCACTTTGCCCAGGGGAAGAAACACATTAACAAAAGGAGAATACCCAAATGACCTTGGGATAAATACATTTTCGAGCCTTCTAAGCAACAGGAAATTGCAGCTTGCCTTTGCCCAAAAAGTGGTATTATGATTTCTGCTATCTCCATTTGTGAAAAGTCGTGTCTCCCATTACTAATTCAATAGCCGAATGAGGTAGAGGCATATTTTCATATTTGCTATACATGCTGTTGATTTTGTGTGACTTCCAGTTGCTAGGAAGCCCGATCAGAATCCCCTGGCTTGTCTAGGCTCCACAGTTTTCTCTGGAGTGGAGGATCCTAAACACATAACCTTCTTAATCCTATGAATCAAGAAGAGCATCATGTCTTTTTGACAAGATGTTAGATGCCTTTCATAGTTGCTGAATTCTCCTAGGCTTTGTCAGAGAAGGGGAGCAATTTGTTTCCAAGGTAGTGAAGTTCTGCCACAGTTGGAGGAGGTCACCCAAAAGAAATGGACAAGGCGTTTTGCTGGCATGTTGACTGGGCCCATGAATATTTCATGAGTAGAATAAAAATTCATAAAACACATTACAACTGCTTCATTTAGGCATTCTTCAGTTTTTTTCAGATCACCACTCCTCAGGAAAATACTCCAGCTGACCAGCTGTTCTATTGTGGCTGCTAAATCAAAAGGCCACTCAACTATGGCTGTAGTTTTACAATGAAAATATGTTTAAGGAGTTTAAGTACAATGTGTTTCAATGTAAATATAAAACACACATAAAGAGAGGTCCTTTGGTTTCATTTTTAACAATAGTCCAAAGTCGATTTGATTATAGTCACATATATTAGTAATGTATTTTATAACCTATTCATTTGCTTTTATTTTCACTTGTGGCATTCCTGAAAGTCAAAGATTTTGAGAGAAAAAATTGACAACTGGAACTTAACTTATTTTCCACACTCTCAGTCAGTGAATTTTTATTGAGGGTTACTGTGCGTCATGTCCAATCTCTATGGATTGGCTCCTGGGACTTAGCTTACAGGATCCCGGGAGCTTAAGCTAGAGAAAAAGCCCAAGTTTCTTCCTATTGTTGGGGAGCATGGACCTCAGGAGCCTCATCCTGGCTTCCAGGTCAACCCAAAGTAAATGGTATGGCATAGGACAACTGAATCTCTACATGGCAAAGTAACTCTACACGAAAGCATTTAGGAGTTCTGACCAGAGGGGAAAAAATCCTTACCATCACCTCCCAGTGGAAATAAATCCCTACTACACAGGAGAACCTGCAGACCCATGATAAGATGGTGGTAGGGGACACCTATACAAAGTGATCTGTTTGACCTGGGGAAAGTTAAGAAACATTCTGTGGCTGTTTTAGGAATTGAAAAACAGCTCACCAGATCACTGATGCAAGAATACAAAGAAGTGATACCTGTGGCCCTAGATGTGGCTGGGTGGGAATAAAGATAAAACAAAGTAGGGGCAGCTGGGTGGCTCAGTCTGTTAAGTGTCTGCCTTTGGCCCAGGTCATGACCTTGGGGTCCTGGGATCGAGCCCCATGTTGGGCTCGCTGCTCAGTGGGGCGTCTGCTTCTCCTTCTCCCTCTGTTCTCCCCCACCATCCCCCTACCATGACATGCTCTCTCTCTCAAATAAATACAATCTTTAAATAAAGTAAAATAAAACAGGCAAGAAGACAGTGTTTAACTCATGCCAATTGCAAAGTAATAGGTTCATGGTGTCCTCATGCTTTCCATGCGTTTTACTTTAGGATTTTAATAAAGCAAATGCCATTTTTGGACAATTAGCAATAGACACAGTCACTCACGACAATGGTGGTTGCAGGGCAAGCCTTGGCAGTTGTTGTGGGGTTATTTTTCTTTATTTGGAATGTGGATGCCTGACTTAAGCTTGGACCATAGAGGCATCCACATCGAAGAGGGAGCACTAGATTAAGAGCCAGGCAGCCCTCCCCCAACACAGGTTCCTTTGTTTTCAGAGATCTTGTTTCATTTTGATAACTGACCATTGGGGCCAGTTGTTTTTGCTCCTCCCATACTTTAAATTCCCACTGTGTTTTAAATCCACCAACAAAGGGTGAGCCTACACATGAAACCCTAGACACCCACCCTCAACCCCAATAAAAGCATAACTGTGGGCCTTTGTGTCCCCACACTCTCTACCTCCAAACTTGCTATATGGCCCCAGACATGCTGTGTAATTTCTAGGTTCTGTAATAAACCTTTATTTTCTCCAAGTTTCCTGACGGTTTTTGCTGAAGGGTGACTTGTAATCGTAATTAAGAACCACGAGGCCTGGTCCAACCACAATACTACTTAATAAGACTGAGATTGGCACAAAGCAGCATTAAATCTGGTTGTTATCTCTGAAGATTTTCTATTTATTTATCTATCTATCATCTATTTATTTATTTATTTTAGAGGAAGAGAGAGCATGCACATGAGTTGGGGGGGTGGGCCAGAGGGAGAGGAAGAAACCTCAAGCAGACTGCCCACTATGCATGGAGCCCCATAGGGGGCTCGATCCCATGATCCATGATACCATGATCTGAGCCGAAACCAAGAGTCGGATGCTCACCCGACTGAGCCACCCAGGTGCCCCTCTGAAGGTTTTCTGATACCTTTGACTATCACTTTCCCATTCTTTGTGCATCATATAGTCTAACCGTATCACAAGAAAACTTTTGAAAGATCCCTAAAGCTATAGGGAACGCCAATGATACAAGCAGAGCCAGTTGTGTACTTTGGAGGGTATGGACAGGGAAAGACTCAAGGCTGTCTTGCTCTTACTCATGGAAATAATTCATTCCACACTGAAGTTCAGGTTTCTCTCAAAGTTGCACTGATCTCTCCTTGGGGGGGGGGGGAAAGACTCCATAAACTGTCCCTGAAAATAATTTTTTGTTGTTGTTGTTGTTGCAAAACTCGTCTGATTTAAATGGGGTTCTCTGATTTAGACACAGTTTTCAAACTTAAACATAACTCAGAATGACCTAGGGAGCTAGTCTGGGGAAGGACCCAGGAATCTGCAAGTTTATTAACTTTTCTCAGGCCGCTATAATGCAGGTAGTCAGGGATCACACTTCTAGAAGCACTGTTTGACTGGAGGAGCACTCTGTTTAAGAGTCCTACAGTGTGTGTGTGGGGGCACCTGGGTAGCTCAATGGGTTAAAGCCTCTGCCTTGGGCTCGGGTCATGATCCCAGGGTCCTGGGATCGAGCCCCACATCGGGCTCTCTGCTCAGCGGGGAGCCTGCTTCCTCCCTCTCTCTGCCTGCCTCTCTGCCTACATGTAATGTCTGCCTGTCAAATAAATAAAATAAAGTCTTTAAATAAAAAAAAACAGTCCTACAGTGAATCCTTTCTTGGGTATAGTCTCATCATATACCCCATTGCTCTCCACAAAACACGTCTTCTTTGTTATCTATGTTTTGTGTAGTTTGGTTTCCATATACATTATTCTTGGGACAATTCTTTGCATACCAGTTCAGTCACTGACAGGACCATCCAGAATTTTGAAGTAGACGATCAGTCTAACTGCATCTAGATATGAGAATTGGGCCCAGAAATCTGAAGTGATTTATTGTTGGTGTTTCTTAAAAAAATCTAACAAAACAAAACAAAACCAGAAAAATCAAAACCATATGACTGAATTTCTACAGAAAATACAGGGTATGGTCCAAATGCTTTTGATCAGCACCAATGCCAAGGAAAGAAATGTACTGAGTAGTATTTGTTATGGATACAAGCATCTGCCAATGGCATTTGACCAATATTGTAGGTTCTACCAGGTTTGTCTATAACACAATAAACTGCTTTGTCGCTACCAAAACGAGTAAGTCACACTCCTTGAAAGTAGTGGTCTTGAGGGGCTCTGTACCCTTTCCACTACGCTGAGCTACACACAGCAGTTTTGTAATTCTGTTTTCCTGTGACAAATGCCATGCTTTGAGGAGAGTGGTTGGGCCCAGGAAGATGAGGATGAAAGAGTGAGGTGTTGAAGAAGTGGGCACACAGTTTTCCAGACTAACCATGCCGAAATGCCAGCGACTGGGCAGCACACCATCCACTGGGATTTTACAAATGGTGGAATGTATGTCCAGTAACCGTAGAGGGCATAAGACAGAGCATCTCAGCATTTCTACCACTGATAGCAGGTGACTAGAGTTGACTCCAAAAGATCTGTAAAATAGGAAAAGAATATCTGACAGGAATATTGTGAAGGTTAAAGGTGATATTGTATGGGAGGCTCTTATCAAAGGGCCTGGCACAGAGTAAGTGTCTCCTCGATAACAGCTATGATTATCAACCTCATGTGAGTGAGGTTTCCTTTGAAACTGTACTGTAACTACTATTTTATATATTACAAAAATTCTTCTATTTTAGGTTATCAGTGAAAGGCCTTGGCAATATCCTGTGAGTTTTAGGGATGAGCCACATTGCATTCCTTGAGAAACTGATGTCACTCATAATATAAAGGTCACTGAAGACATTTCTGAGATGTGGAGGACTGAAGACGAGCGACTTCTCACACCATCCACACAGACTAATCATATAACTACAAGTAAGGCTGTGAAGCCAATAGAAAGATAGACAAATGGATAAATAGAACAGAATAGAAAGCCCAGAATCAGATCCAGACATATTTGTGAACTTGGTAAAAAAAAACAACTAGTTTTCTATATTGGAAAAAAAAATTTTCACCCCTCATGCAAAGAATAAATTCTTGAGAGATGAAAGAAATAGACAAAATAGATCAATAGAACAGAATAGAAAGCCCAGAATCAGACTCAGACATATTTGTGAACTTGGTGGAAAAACAACTGGTTTTCCATATTGGAAAAAAAAATTTTCACCCCTCATGCAAAGATTAAATTCTTGAGAGATGAAAGACCATACAAGAAGAAAGCAAGAAGATGTTGAACAAATAAATGAGACTATATAACATATATTTATGTCCTTGGGATAATAAAGAAGTTTTTAAAACAAGAACACCCCCCAAAAATACACCATAAATGAAATTAAAGGTGACCTTAGAGTGGGAGGTATTTGCAATATGTCACTAAATTCTTAGTATTTAAAGTACATAAAGAATACGTATGAATCAAAAAAGGACAAACAACATAAATTGACAATAGATATAATCAAGTGGAAATAGAAGAAATAAAAATCACTGAATATATAAAAGACCAGTCTTCTAATAATTAAGGAAATGTGAGGCAAAAAATAAAAATGAGGTTTTATACTCATTAGATTAGCGAACATTAATATTGGACTCCAATAATTTTTGAAAGCTTAGAAAATGGTCACTGTCAAATGATAATGTGAAGAATATAAATTGGTGAAAACCATTTAGAAAATAATTTCCAGGAGCTAGTAATACCTAAAGTGCATATGCTCTGTGATTCAAGAACTCCACATATAATTATATACCCCAAAGAAACCAAACTATTATACAATTCATATACACAACAGGAGATGAAGGAGATGGTACAAAGATAAGTTATTGCAATCTGGTTTGTGTTAGCAAAAAACTGGAAACCATTGATAAGAGAATGGATAATTCCATTGTCATGTGTACAATTAAAAGGAATGAATGAGTTCTGCATGCACTAACAAAAACCAATGGTAAAAATGATGATGCACAAAAAGGCAAATTTCAGGGGCGCCTGGGTGGCTCAGAGGGTTAAAGCCTCTGCCTTCGGCTCAGGTCATGATCCCAGGGTCCTGGGATCGAGCCCCGCATCGGGCTCTCTGCTCAGCGGGAAGCCTGCTCCCTCCTCTGTCTCTCTCTGCCTGCCTCTCTGCCTACTTGTGATCTCTGTCTGTCAAATAAATAAATAAAATATTTTTTTTAAAAAAAGGCAAATTTCAGAAAGATAAATAGTTCGATACCATTTCTGTAAGTGGAAAAACGAAAACACCCAATAAAAGAACACCCTACATGAATAAATCATGATCTTGGCTATATATGGGATAGAAGGAGGGAAGAGAGAGAGACTGGGGTAGAAAATAAGTAAGACTTCTTTTTTATCTCTCTTTTCAAATGAATTCCTTTCCTTTCTTTACATATCCCTTAAATGCTAGAGTTGTTTTAAGTCTCACTCTGGGACCCTCTTCTGTTCATTCTCTTTCTACATATTACCTAAATGATGCCACACCCTCCAATAGCTATGGTTACCAAATACATTATGATTCTTCTCAAATGTTTGTATGCAGTCAGTCCCACTCCCCGCCTTAACCCCAAGACTCCTGAACACTTACTGAGTTAACTTATTTCCATCTAAATGTCTCATGCACCTTAAACTCAAAGTGGCGAAAACCAAGCTCATCATCTATTTATCATAAAACAGGTCTTGCTCCTGTGTTCTCAAAACTGGTGAATGGTAAAACTATGTACCCAGTCACCCAGTCCAGGTGAAGAATCTGGACCTCATCATGCATATCCTCTTCTTACTTCCAGCATCCAACATATAGATATATTCTTTGAACTTTTTAAAAAGATTTTATTTATTTATTTGACAGAGATCACAAGTAGGCAGAGAGGTAGGCAGAGAGAGAGAGAGAGAGGAGGAAACGGGCTCCCCACCAAGCAGGGAGACCAATGCGGGGCTCGATCCCAAGACCCCGGAATCATGACCTGAGCTGAATGCAAAGGCTTTAACCCACTGAGCCACCCAGGTGCCCCATATTCTTTGAACTTAATACATCTTGAACATACTCCATATTCTCCACTCCTAGTATGCTTCTATCTATTCAGCCCACATCATTTCTCTTCAGTCCTTGAAAGATTTTATGTCATTCATGTCCCACTACAACCCATCTACCAAAGAGCTTCCAACACGATCTCTCTACAATTTAATTCTCAGCAAGTCATTTCCCTTCTGAAAAATCAAACTATTTTCCCCATTGCCAATACAAAAAAAAAAAAACAACTCCTTCATTGGCATAAATTTATATTTATTTTATTTTATTTATATTATGATTTAGATCCAGACACTTTTCAACTTCATGCCCCACATTTTTCAATTATGATATACATGCTTTTCTATAGACTAATATTTGCATTTCTCTAAGCACATTGGATGTTATACACTTTCAGGACATTGGACATGCTATTATTCGCTATGCTTGAAACACTTTCACTGCCTGGCTCTAATAGTCTTTGACTTCCAACACCTTCCCATCTTTCAGATCTCACATCAGCTGTCATCTTCTATAGAAAATCTCTTGATTTCCTAAATTTGCGGTGGGTTTTCTCTTCTCTTCACTGGTCTCCAATGCGTCCCATATTCAATCACTTATTAGGTTGACTTGTCTTTTATTATTTATCCTTCTGACTTTCCCTACTAGATTCTGTGCTAAAGCCTGTGAAAACAGGGATTGATTTATGTACTAAGATATCCCCAGTGTTTAGCACCGTACCTACCACATAGTAAGCATTCAGTTAAAATATGTCAAATGAAAGAATCATATGGATTGTTTTCTATTAGGTACATGATTGGCTTCTAAGAAAAATCTTAGAGGAGGGCACTTGTGATAAGCACCGGGTGATGTGTGGAAGTGTTGAATCACTATATCGCACACCTGCAATTTATCTTATACTCTATATTCACTAACTGGAATTTAAGTAAAAACTTTGAAAAAAAGAAACATCTTACATAAAAAGAACTTGCCTTTACAGTTAGCATGTACTTTGAGGGTGTTAAAACACAAAATCAAGACAAAACAAAACAAAAAACCAACCAAACAAACAAAACAAACCAAACAAAATCCAAAACATAAACCCCCACAAAATCCAACTGAGTAAATTTAAAGATTGAATTGGCTTTATCCAACAATTTATGAATCAGACAACATCCTGTCTAGCAAGAAGAGAGGGTATAGTGGCCTTCCCTTCAGGGGAAGAGCAGGGGACTCATCACACAGATTACCTCACTCATGCTGACCAGAAAATTCCAGACTGATAGGTTCGTTCTTTCTTTCTTTTTTTTTTGTTTCCAACAAGGGGAAACATTCTTTTCTATGCATAATTTCTGGTTGGCTTATAGAATAACCAGTCTCATTTCTTCCCAGACAAGTTTTGTATTTCTGATGAGAGCAAAATTGCTGTGAGGATGCTGTAAAAAGTGTGAGCAGCTGCCAGAAACTGTCTTTTGAAAAAGTAATCACCACAGCAAATGTGCATTTTCTTATAATATGGATTTTTGATGTGTGTGTGCTCGATATGTTTCAAATTCCATAAAAGATAAGAAAAATGCAGTCTGGCAAAAGTTACTATTGCATTCTAATTAGCTTTTTCATGTTATAACTTCAAGAAGGTTTGTACTTAAAATGAAGCAAGGAGTAGCAAAAATCCAGGCAAAAGTTTAGACGTGGCAATTGAAATATGGTCAGGTGTTCATCAGAACAAAAAAGATTCGAATGATTCAACATAATTCTTTTTAAGATAGTAATATTTTTTAAATCTCTCCCAAGAAATTTGAGAAAAACAAAATACTATTTACCTATTTCAAGCTGAACATGTTGGTGATGTGAATATATTAATTGTATATTGAAAATGTGTCCACTAGAAAAGCAAAGGTCAAAAGTTTTCTAAGCTGTCATTAAATTTTTGAATGCATTTCAAGTATTTACAGGTAAAATTCTATTTGTGTGTATATTGTGTGTGCATACATATATACATATGCAAATATATGTGTCTATATATACAGCCTACTCTCTTTCAGATATTGTGTCATGACTCAATATCATTAAGATGTCAATTACCCCCGATTTGGTCTATGGACTTAAAGCAATCTCAATCAGAAATCCAACACATATTTTGTAGAAACTAGCTATTTCTGCAATTCATATGGGAATATGAATTATCTGTAAATACAAAAACAACTTCAAAAAATAAATGCACACTGTATGATCTACTTCTCTCTTGAATATTTTATAGTTTGTCTCACCCCCAGTCCAAAAATGTAAGCTCTAAGAAGAAAAAGATTGTTGCCTATTTTGTTCAGTACCACATCCCAAGCAACAATTGTGCTGCTGTAGAGTAATTTCCTAATATTGAGTGAACAAATGAATGAGAGAATGAACAAATGAAAGGATAACATAGAGAGCCCTAAGAACATGTCTGTTAGTGCTCGCCGTATGAGAAGGGGGTCACTAAACAGTAAATGGTGCTGGGAGAACTGGTTCTTCAAATGAGAAAACTACAAAATTGGATTCACACCATGCATAAGAATCAGTTCCACATGAGTTAAGGAAGTAAAGGGAAAAACAGAACTTTGAAATTCTTAGAAGAGAATATATTAGACTATCCTTAGGACCTCAAGATAGAGAATGATTTCTTAGATAAGACACACACAAAAATGCAAACTGTAAAGGAGAAGAATGATCATTTTGACAAAATTCAAGTAAAAATAGCCCACCAAAGAGAGCATAAAGTCAGAGCAGTGTGTACTAAGGGTTACTATGTCCACAGCAGCTTCTGTCCCCAATATAGGCTCTAGGTGCCAAGGACAGAGTTCTAATGCCTGCATGAAAACAGTAGAATTGGCCCATAAGGTTGATATTTAAAAAAAAAAAATTATCCCATTTTGTTGAGGATTGGTAAAAAATAACTCCCTTAGAACGTCAGTGTCACCATAAGTTGGTGTAATCACTCCCCAGAAAATAATTGGCAGTATCCAGCATAGAGGATAACCTAGCAATTCCACTTCTAGGTAGAGATCATAGAGAAATTCTTGCACACATGACCCAGGAGACATGGAGTTGGCTTTCTGTTGCGATATTGTTTCAAATGGGGAAAGTCCAAAGCAACATGTCTACTGGTAGAAGAGTTGATGAGATGTGTTGATGCGTGGAAAGAATTTACAAGTTTCTGTCACAGAGCATTATGTAAGTGTTGTCTATTACTCTTATTTGTAACATGTTTGAAATATGTCATTATACATAAAAAGAGAGCCACAAAAACTGCTCTGGAGTCAAATGGATGGTCTATTAGTTACCATTCCAAAAAAATTAAGCAAAGACTAAGCTACAATTATGAAGTGCTAATTGGGATGATTGAGGCTGGGCTCCGTGGGGGACAGAGAAGCATGAAAGCATAAAGAAAGCACGCAGGTGGTTGAAAGTTCAGGGAAGTCCTTCTAAAGGAACTGATTACATTGTTGAGGCTCAAAAGCCCCAAATGCGAGCCTTACCCTGCTACGGGACTCAGTGGGGGAAATTTCTTGCATACTTTTCATTTACTTTAAGTTCACTGATACAGTACCAAAATGCATTTATTATTTTTGACACAACTTTACTTGTCCATCTTGAGGTCTAAAGTGATGTCTGCCACACCCCGTCTCAGAATGTTTCCTAAGAGGAAGTGAAAGTGTGCCTGTGTTACTGGGGGGAAAGGACAGATGTGAAATAGAGATGTCACCGCGAGAACTGACAGGCTGTGGGCAGAGGCAAACTATTGGGAGGACATTCAGGAAGGCCTCCATCCCTTCAGTGAAAGGGCCTCAGCTGGAAACTTACTAAAAACCTTTAAGAAATGATCAAAGCAGCCATGTGAACAGGATGACATTCATAATGTCGAGCCGTTTGCAACAGATGACGGTTCTGATCAAACTGCTCAAAGCCACGAGCATTCCAGTGACTTCTCTGGCTCGGAGGACAGGGAGGGGCTTTGCAGCAAGGAAAATGAGAGCCCAGCTGCTGACCTTATAAATTGAATGAAGCAAAAAAAAACAAAAAAAAAAACCAGTCCCGTTTTTTTTTTTGTTTGTTTGTTTGTTTTTTAAGATTTTATTTATTTGACAGAGAACACAAGTAGGCAGAGAGGCAGGCAGGGAGAGAAGGAGAAGGAAGGGAAGCAGGCTCCCTGCCGAGTAGAGAGCCTGATGTGGGGCTTGATCCCAGGACCCTGAGACCATGACCTGAGCCGAAGGCAGAGGCTTAACCCACTGAGCCACTCAGGCGCCCCTACAGTCCAGTTTTTGAAAGCAATGACTAAGGATTACAAGGCCAGAGGATCAAAGCCTTTGGATGTATATGTACACAAGGGGGCATGAATATGTATGTGTGAGAGAGATGCTTCTTCAGGGCACAGGCAGCACCCCATTGTTTTCCAAGAGTTGGTTTATGACTAGGCTTTTCATAATGCAAAACGTAAGTTACCATAGAAAGACGGTTCCAGATGAGCGATGGGCTCCCAAGCCATCCAACAAAAACCAAATGACCTCTTTTACGAATGAAAGAAACCCTAAATTGTAAACTTCTTGAAGGTGGGATGTTGTAATAGGAAGCACACTGCACTGGGAGTCAGGAGACCAGGATCTGAATCCTGAATATTTACGGCACACGTGGCCATCTATTCCTTTCTTTGGAAAATAATCCAGGGAATTGTATATGCCCAGCTTTGTCCTCCCATTTGTTTGCAAATGTGTCCAAGACCTGAAAAGAACTTAACATAGCATTAATGACCAGCCTAGCCAGCTTTGTGCAAGAAGTAAGCGCGGGGAGTGGGGAAGAGGGAGGCTGGCAAAAAATCATGACCCCGCCTCTAACCAGCCCAGTGACCTTGGATTAGTCACTGAATGTTCCAGTGCTTCAATTTCCTCATGTAAAATGGGCATTATTTTTTTTTAAGATTTTATTTATTTATTTGACGGAGAGCTAGAAAGCAGAAGTAGGCAGAGAGGCAGGCAGAGAGAGAGGGAGAAGCAGGCTCTCTGCTGTGCAGGGAGCCCGATGTGGGGCTCGATCCCAGGACCCTGGGATCACGACCTGAGCCGAAGGCCGTCGCCTAACTGACTAAGCCACCCAGGTGCCCCTATAATGGGCATTATTAATAGTGTCTATCTCAAAGAGTTTGATTAAGTGAGAAAAGGCATGTAAACTGCTTTAGCATAGTGCCTGGAAAATATGAATTGTCAAGACATGTTATCTATTATTACCAAATAATCCATATTATATTTTACTAATATTAATGAGAATGTTTTAATAAAAATCTTACCATATTCAAAAGGAAATAAGTATAACAAATCCTCCCATTTTGGGCAGATTGTCTGCTGAGATTTTTATCTCCCTTCAACTAGTCCCTAGGGAAATCAATCATTTAGATACTCCCTGACAAACAAATAGAGCATGATTATCTAAATAACGTATCTCCCATGATTTGATAAGCGCTTTACCCTCACATGTCCCTGGACGCTGGAAGTCTCCAGTGCTCCCATAATTCATAGTCCTAGAATTAAAGGGTCAAAAGGACACAGATCTCACTATAAAATGTCAGGGTCAGTGAGAAATTTTAGATCAATGTTATTAGCTGATTGGTCAGTTTCTAGTGTAACACTGCCCTTGGAGAGAGGTTGATATTTTCATGATTTGCAAAGAAGTATCAAGGACTTCAGGTTTAAAATGGTGTCTGCTTAGCAGCCCATGACGCAGCTTTCCTAACATCTCACAAAAAGACAGAAAAAGATAAAATCATAATACCATTAAATTTTAGGAACTACACTTAACGCATCTAGAAGCTCCAAGAAACAATTCCAGTAATTCCTAAATTAAACGGAAGAAAGCAGTTGTGAAGCTCAATGGAAAACCCTTACAATCTCCTGATAAACTGGTCCTCCTGTTACCTCCTTTTTAACAATAGAGGTTCAGAGAGGTGAAATAACTTGCCCAAAGTCACACAGCCACTAGATGGCAGAACGTGCCTTTTCCAGTCCTGAGACATTTACTGAGTTCTAAACTATTATAATGAACTTAAACATGGATATCTAACGAATGGTATCTTCACCTCAATATGACCAAGTTAAAAGTCCTGATCCTGCCACTGTACTCACTATGGCTGAAGCCTACTTCAGACCCAGCCTTCCGTATCTCTGTAAAATGATGGGCCTTCATCCGTCCAGGGGACCGGGCCAAACAAAGCAACAAAATGCACATAAAAAGCTAGAACTCAGCCTTGACTCATGTTTCTTCCTCACCCTGCATACCCAGTATGTTAGATGTTTGTGTCTGTTAGCTCTACTTTCAGAATATATTCTAAACCCTACCAGTTTTCTCCATTTCTAATAGCTACCACACTGGTCTGAGCCACCATCATCTCTCTCCTGAATTGTTGTGAAAACCTCCCATATAATCTCCCTCTACACACAGCTTGAATTATTTTTTACAAATACAAAGCATACCATATTCTTCTCATACACAGTTCTCACAAGAAAACCCTAGGTCATTAAGGGGCCAACAAGCCCATTCTATGCCCTGGTTCCCAAATACCTCTCTGACTTCCTCTCTCTCTCTCTCTCATTAATTTATTTACATTCAATTAACTAACATATAGTGTATTATTAGTTTCAGAGACAGAGTTGCATAGAATCCCCAGTGCTCATAACATCACACGCCCTCCTTAATGCCCATCACCCAGTTACCCCATGCCCCCAGCCTCCTGCCCTCCAGCAACCCTGTTTGTTTCCTATGATTAAGAGTCTCTTGGGGCGCCTGGATGGCTCAGTGGGTTAAAGCCTCTGCCTTCAGTTCAGGTTCATGATCCCAGGGTCCTGGGATGGAGCCCTGCATCGGGCTCTCTGCTCAGCAGGGAGCCTGCTTCCTCCTCTCTCTCTCTGCCTACTTGTGATCTCTGTCTGTCAAATAAATAAATAAAAATCTTTAAAAATAAATAAGTAAATAAATAAAATCTTAAAAAAAAAAAAGAGTCTCTTATGGTTTTCTGACTTCATCTCTAACTGCTTTCCTCATTCACCGGGTTATGGCAACATTGACCCTCTTTTGGTTTCTTAAGCATGCCGTATTGTTCCTGCTTTGTGGGCTTTGAACATGCTATTACCTCTGTGGAGAAGGTTCTGAATCAGATCTCCACAAAGTTCTTTCATTGTTGTCATTCAGATCAGCTCAAACCCCACGTCCAGGAATCATTCCCTGACCCCCCATTTTAAGTTGTCCCCTATCCCTAAGGCATCACCTTCATGACATCATTCAAATGTGTTTTCTTCAAAGCAGTAATCATTATGGAATCATCTTGATTGCTTAGCTGTTTTGTGGAAATAAATGAAGACCAACCAAATAAGAAAAGGAAAGGCTATTAGAGTTTTCTATGGCAAAGATGTCAACCACCATCACTTGTGTTTGGCAGAGACTCAAAGGCAGAGAGAGAAATGGAAAAGCTTTATAATAGAAAAATGCAGAGGCTTTAGGTATGACCAGATTGGAGTCTTCTGGCATGGGGAAGCTGCTGGATAGTCACCTAAAGCCAGGCATCCTATGTGATTGGCGATGGGTGCGTATTGGTTTTTTTTTCTGGTTGGTCCTTAGTTGGATGTGGGGACAAAATTAGGGAAGTTACCAGTTACTAGTCAAGTCCTGGCCATTTGGGGCCAATTACTAGAGACAGCAGTCTGACTTCCTACAAGTCTGACAGCAGGCTGGTTTTCTGGGCTGTTTACTGTAGATAAGAAGCTGGTTGCCTGGGCAAGTTGGACACGTTATGGGTCAAAATTCTATTTTTATATATGATTGCCTGTGTGTCTATTTAGTCTTTCAATTTGTTGGTCATAGATGTCTCCCAAATGGAATCTAAACTCCAGGAAAGTGAGTCCCTTGTCTGTCTTCTACAATGTGGGCTCCCTTGTGACTAAAACATTGCCTGACACATAGTAGCTCTTTGAAACATATCTGATAAATGAATGATTGAGAGGACAACTGGGTGCTCAGATTCTTTACTACTGTATATTTATCTTGTCTGAAAGCTAGAAGCAGAATGAAAAGATATCAGTACGGAGATTTCTCTTTGGCCAGCATGATTGACTGATTTTATTGATGTATTGATCTGCTACAACTCAAGCACACTAATTCGGTCCCAGTGGAATAATCTCCTTACCTTTAAAATGGACATTAAATTCTGTCATAAATTATTCATCGAGGCAGAAGACTTGTCGTACCAATGGCAACTCTTAACAGTAAATGGGTACTTTGGCACAGAATAGGGTGGGGCACTTTTGTCAATGGCTGTGGAGGGAGTCAAACTAATCAGGACAGGTTCATTCATAATTTGATAGATTTGAAAGAGGAAGAGAAGCCAGGCTTAAAAAAAAAACTGTAGATAAAGAGCTTGCTATAGTAATTTCTTCTTTATTTTTCACATAAAGGGAGTGTTTAAGTACAAAACAACAATGGTGCTTTGAATTCTAGAAATGAGCCTCCTCAACTCTTAGTTTCCAACCTCCTTCGGAAGCTTCCCTTGGGAAGTCTGAGGCTGACCCCTTTACATGGAGGGCAGGGGGAGACTGAAGAATGAGGCAGCCACTCCAGACTGACAGGTGGCAGTTTTAATAAGCAAGAGAACCTACATACGAGGTTTGACTTGGGTGAGCACAAAATGAATCCATCTTTCTACCTCTCTACCTGCCAAATCTTAGAAGTTGCTAGAGACACCTTAACCAGGTTCTGTCACGTATATCATCCAGGTGGTCTCAACACATTACTATCTCAAGGCTATATCTTCGGGGCAGCTTCTGGGAGTGGGGAAGGCACGTGGACATTCCCAGGAACATTCCCAGACCAGAGGAGTGGGTGAGAAGCCTCTGATTGCTGGGGTCCAGCTTTCAGGTTATCGGGGGTCACATTCTCTCAATGACCTCCCCCAACATCAATTTCATCCCTAGAGTCCCCAGAACATTTAAATATTTACATATATTATATATATGTAAATATATTTAAATATCTCAGCTACTTGCTATGACCAGTCTACATGGCTGCCTTCTTCACCAGAACATGAGTTCTTTAAGGGCAACTCTGTATTAGACCTGTGACTTGGGCGCCTGGATGGCTCAGTCAGTGAAGCGTCTGCCTTCGGTTCAGGTCATGATCCCAGGGGTCCTGGGGTCAAGCCCCATGTGTAGCTCTCTATTCAGTGGGAGAATCTACCTCTCCCTCTGCCTGCCTCCCCCTGCTTGTCCCCTCTTTCTCTCTCCCTCTCTGTCAAACAAGTAAAATCTTAAACCAAACCAAACAAAAAGAGCTGTGACTAATTGTTATATCCCCATCCCCTAGCACACGGTAAGTATTCAGTCTGTGTTTCTAAGAGTAAGAATTGAATACTGCCCACACTTTGTGTGGAATATCCATTCCCAGCCCAGTTCTATCCGGCTTCCCGCTCAGGTCCATCAGGATAAGCTGGTATAAGAATGGAAAGATCCCAGATAACATCTTGCTGTCCTATCAGTTAATATCATAGGACAGTATTGGCTGTGATTTGTCAGATGTGCTGAATGTGGTTTCACAGTTTCAGTAGCAGGATGGGGCCTAGAAGCCAGGGCTCAGATGATTTCAGTGATGTCTCTTTGGAAAGTTTTAAGAACAGATGAAATTGTGTCATACTTTAGCCTTGTGAAAGAACCTCCTTTTCTTCTAGAACTCCTGGCTCTTTAAAACATTATCTCAGTTAATAGGCCTAAAGAAGGTTCACAATTTCAAAGCCTTTTGGTTTAGATATAATTTAGTAAAACGTTTCTGAGGGACAATTTGTCAAAGTATTCCGGAAACTCTAAGAACCCGACATATCGCTTTGAGGAGTTGGTCCCAAGGACAAAAAAATGTATAACATATGGCCTCTGTGTGACGGAACACTAGACAACTGTTGAAATTCTTGCTTTGAGGGAATATTTAAGCATATGAACATATGTTCATGCTGTGGTGTTAAGTGTTAAAAAGCTAAAGGATGGCATGTAAACGATAATCCCATTTTCAGATGTATTAAGAATATGGATAGTTGCGAGTTTCCAAGGCAGCCACGGGGAGAGGAAGAAAACGTGAAAGGAAGGAACGATGAAAGGAAAAGCATGGCCGTGGCAGAGAGGCACAGCTCAGAGCTCTCTTCCGGAGAGTCCGCCATGCTTTTCTCTCCTGAACGAAGGACTCCAGCCCGCAGCCCCTGGAAATCTGCGTTAACGGGGCCATCGCCAAGACGGCCGCCCTATCTCAGCCTGCTGTGTTCCTTGGCCAGAGACTAAGGCTGGCGTTACAGATTCGGAAGCCAAATATCTATTGAGTTGTTTTAAAGTGCTCATTTAGTTTAGACTGCAGTGATTTATAAAATGTGCCATCGCACAATAGTGGTCCATTCATTTCCAAAATACCCGTGCATTAATGGGCATTAATGAATTGCGGGATGCTAAGCAGTGTGGAATATGGTTACACGTGGGCCTGCTCTTGTAGTCTTACATCCATCTAGTCACAAAATACACTCTAATTTCATTGCTGAAACCAAGCTGATAGGATATGGTAATAAGCTGACATAATTAATGGACATACTAGCTTAAAAATTGTATCGAATAGATTCCTTATGATGAAATGGTATAATTATTGCATCAAAGGCCAATAGTCTCTCACTAAAACAAATTGCTTTGGGGGACATAATTCATTGATGATTAAATAACAATCAATGCGGAAATATGTAACAGTGTCTATAAAAGACATTTTATTGGCAATATGTATGTTGCAAATTCTATTGGCTCAGGGCAGAGACTGTAACAATTGGAAATTTTTATCTTCTACAGTGACTATTTTCTAGGTAGTCTATGAAATCAGATCTGAATTTTAAATACACGTAATGAAGTTATAGTGAATTCAGCTTGACTACTGAAAATAAGTTCCTGATTTAAAAAAAAAGATGTGATTTTCCCACCCAAGTCCCCTTATACCCCCAAACATAGCATACGCATTTGTAAATGGCAGATAAGGGAGCGTTTTCAGATTATGATGATACAAAGCCACACTTCTGTAGAAGGATAAAGTACTGGAGGATTGGGGTGAGGGGGAAAGTCCTAAAAGAGGAAACCTTGCAAGGAAAAAAAAAAAAATCAAGGGAATGACAGTTTTCCTGACAGAATGATCTCTAAGACCAGAGAATAAAGGTGTTCTATAGGACTCTATAAGTCATATACTTAGAGAAAATAATGGATGCAAAAGAAGAATCTAGTCAGTTCAGAAATAATATGGGCGGGGCGCCTGGGTGGCTCACTAGGCTAAGCATTGGACTCTTGATTTCGGCTCAGGTCATGATCTCAGGGTGGTGAGATTAAGATTCTCTTAAGATCTCTCTCTCCTTCTCCCTCTGCCCCTCCCTCTCTCTCTAATAGAAAAAAGAGAGAGAGAAAGAATATGGGGGGATCATCCTGAAAATTGACTGAATATTGATGGTTGTATATTTCTAGGAAAAGGAAAATAATTCATTTCCTTTGAGACTGAATGGAAAGAGCGCTCACTGGAGGCTGGAGAGACAACAAAGGAAGAGACTTTCCTATTGACCGAGATGCTCCCGTGTCCTAGGCACACTGTGAAGCCTGCTCACACAAGCTCACCATTCCAAGTAAAAAGTGCGACACAGTAGTTTCCTGGTAAGCAGGAAATATAGCATGCTTTCTCAAAGCAAATCAGTGTAGACCAGCCACAACAACTAGACCTGTAAAAAGATTTTGAATAAGCAAATACTCTGTGAGTTCCTATCTGAAAGCCAAAAGAAATCTGAGACCTTTTGTTGTAATGTTTTCTTAATCCAATTAGTTTACAATTATTTATAGATAACCTGCAATTTGTCTTGTCCCAGAAAGACAACCAAATTTTATGTTTATTTTTTAATTTTAATTACAGTATAGTTAGCATACAGTGTAATTTTAGTTTTAGGTGTACAACACAGTGACTCAGTGCTTCCATACATCACCCGGTGCTCACCACAACACGTGCGATCCTTAGGCCCCATCACCTGTTTCACCCAACCCCCCCCTCCCCTCTGGTAACCAGCAGTGTGTGAAGAGTCTAGAGTTAAGAGTCTGTTTCTTGGATTCTCTCTCTCTCTTTTTCCCTTTGGTCATTTGTTTTGTTTCTTAAATTCCACCTACGAGTGAAATTGTGTGGTATTTGTCTTTCTCTGACTGGCTCATTTCACTTAGCATTGTACCCTCTAGCTCTATCCATGTCATCACAAATGGCAAGATTTCACTCTTCTGATGGCTGCATAATATTCCATTGTCTTAATATACCACCTCTTCTTTATCCATTCATCTGTTAATGGACGTTTGGGTACTTCCACAATTTGGTTATTGTAAATAATGCTTCTATAATCATAAGGGTGCATGTGTCCCTTTGAATTAGTGTTTTTATATTTTGTGGGTAAATACCCAAGTAGGGCGATTAGTAGATCGTACTCCATCCTGTTTTCCGGATTGGCTGTGCCAGCTTGCATTCCCGCCAACAGTGTAAGAGGATTCCTTGTTCTCCATACCCTCACTAACACCTGTTGTTTCTTGTGTTTTTGATTTTAGCCATTCTGACACATGTGAAGTGATATCTCATTGTACTTTTGATTTGCATTTTTGTGATGATGAGTGATCTTGAGCATCTTTTCAGGTGTCTGCTGGCCATCAGGATGTCTTCTTTGTAGAAATGTCCTCTGCTCAGTTTTCCATCGGATTACTCATTTTCTGGGTGTTAACTTTGACAAGTTCTTTATACGTTTAAGACAGCCAAATTTTAAAGCAAGGCAATGATGATGAGGAGGATGGGGAAGTGGAGGAGATAATATCACTTCATATTTTGTTTGATGATATAGAATATAAAACACATGCTATGGTTATTTTGCCTAATCCCCAAAGGTACAGCAGCATGACATCTGCACCCGCATGCACACAATGGGACCTACGAGACGGTTAACATCGCATGGGGAGAGTTGCTACATTTCACAAACAGAAATACATGAGGCCCAGTAAAATTTGAATTTCTGATAAACCAGAAATAATTATTTAGGATAAGTATGTTCCATGTAATGTTTGGGACAAACTTATACTTTAAAACAGTTGTTTATCTGAAATTGACAGTGGAGTGGGGGTCCTGTATTTTATGTGCCGGTCTTACCTGGGGGCTAACACTTGGCTAGTGCAGAGATAGAGCCCCCATCCCTGGTGGGATGAAACTACACTTGCCCACAAGCATAACCAGCTCAGTGTCATAGGCATGTGTTATTTTTTTCCCTCTTTTCCCATTTAACCCTCACTGAATGCCCATTCTTGTTCCCTGGGGTCACATCTCCAAATAAAGTGTCTGCATGAGTTCAGGCTAAAAAGTTAGTGGCAAATTATACAGAATTATTGTAATGCTAGAGCTAGAAGGTACCACTTCACAAACGTGAAAACTCATTTCTATAGAGTTCAGTTGCATTGCCCAAGGTCACACTGCTCAGGAGAGGAAGATCTCCAACTTAAACTGGGTTTCCTGACTTCCGTTCAGTGTCCTTCAAGTAGAAGACTATGCTTATATTTATTGCACACTACTGGCTTTTTTGAACAGATTTCTTAAACAAGATTTACTTACTTATTGAGGGGGGAAGGGCAGAGGGAGACATTCTCCAAGCAGACTCCCTGCTGAGCCCAACTTGGAGCTCCATGAGGGGGCTGATCCCACAACCCATGATATCAAGACCTAAGCTGAAACCAAGGGTTAGTCGCTCAACTGATTGAGCCACCCAGGCACCCCTGCACACTACTGTTTTTAAGAAAAGTCAATTTAATATTTCTGTAAATGTGGTATAGTAACACCATTAAGAATGAAAAGCACAGGGGCGCCTGGGTGGCTCAGTGGGTTAAAGCCTCTGCCTTCAGCTCAGGTCATGGTCCCAGGGTCCTGGGATCGAGCCCCGCATCGGGCTCTCTGCTCGGCAGGGAGCCTGCTTCCCCCCTCTCTGCCTGCCTCTCTGCCTACTTGTGATCTCTGTCTGCCAAATAAATAAAATAAAATCTTTAAAAAAAGGAATGAAAAGCACATACGCTTTCATTTTCTAGCAAAAACAAAACAAAACAAAAAAACCTCTCCAAATTCCACCACACCAAAGAACTGATCTTGGCAAGTAGAAATTTATTATTCCAAACATTTTTTTATGCTTCTATATCCAGATACCAATGCATGGACTAAGAAAATCTGATAGTGGGACACCTGGGTGGCTCAGTCATTAAACATCTGCCTTTGGCTCAGGTCATGATCCCAGCGTCCTAGGATCAAACCACGGCGTTGGTTTCCCTGCTCAGAGGGGAGTCTGCTTCTCCCTTTCTAGCTCCCCCGCTGCGTGTGTTCCCTCTCTCGCTGTCTCGGTCTGTCAAATAAATAAAATCTTTAAAGAGAAAAGGAAAATTTTATAGTACATATGTAAAATGTAATCGTATTCCACTTTATAAGTATAATTTTATTTGAATTTAAGAGAAGGAAAAGAAAAAAAAAGAAACAGGAATATGTTTTACTTCAGATACATGCTTCTTTACTATAAGAGATGGTATTTCTAAAAGTGTCCCTCTAAGAGTGATAAAATAGGTCATAACAATATGAAGAAATTGGAGCCATTATTGGTTTTAATTAAAAGTTTCCTTTTTGTACAGTATTCATTGATGGCTCACTGCAAAAGATGAGGACATTAGCTCTCTTACATTTTTCCCATCTCCTGGGCTCCCCACCTCCCAATTTTTGTGAATTATGTTATTAATTTCATATTGCCCAGTATTCTAATATGTGTATCTTATTTCATGACAATCATTTCCACATTTCTTTTGTTATCAGTTCTAAGTTTCAATGCACACAAATCTAACTGACCCTCGCCCCACCCCACCCCTTCTCCATTTCTAAGGTCTTTATTTTGCACCATCTCTTAATTAGCTACAGGATTTCTTCATGAAGCAAAGATTTTACTTGCTTGCTTGTTTTAAAGAAGAGCTTTTGGATTCTGTGTTTTTGTTTTGTTTTGCTTTGTTTTAGTTCTTTCAACTTTTGAGAATGTCTGCTTGCTGCCCCTATATTAGAATGATATCTTTTTTGATACGAATATCTTTTTCTCAAAAGTTGAAATATCTTTTTTCCCTTGGGAACTTAGAAGTATGTTTTCATGATCTTTGGACTTTAAAATCGTGTTGGAAAACACAGTAGGCAACCGGATTTATTCACTTCATAGGTGATTTGCTTTTCTGGCCTGGATACCTACAAAATTATTACTTTTTTTATTCTAGAAATCCAATAACTGAACTTGGATAAATCTTTAAGGATCTCGTATGAAAATTTTATACAACAGTCTGTGTAGTTCAGTCTACAGATAAAGCATTATATTTTTTATATGTTTACTTGTTTATTCACTGTTTCCCTTAGGAGAGGGTAAACTTCATGAGTCCAGGAGACTTTGACCTACTAGTTTTCTTCACGATTCCCCAGCCTCTCGAATGGGGCCTGGCATATTGTAGGTACTTGATAGTTACTGAATGAATGAATTTTCTTATTTCAGATAACTTCTCTTGAAATACATTTTTCTGCTAATTTTCAGTGCCAGGTTGTTCTTCACTTACAGGAACACAAGCGATGACTTAAGTATCTGTTTTTCATGATTTCATTTTCTAAAGGTTTTTTTCCCCCATCTAGAATGTATTTGGAATAAGGAATGGAGTAGAGATCCACATTTGCATTTTTACAAACAGCTGGCCATTAGATCCAGGGCAATCTATTACATAATCATTTCCCCCCCTACTTTATGTTTCGAGCCATCCTTAAAATATGCAACCTTCATGTGGATTTGGTCAATTTCAGAGCTTTCCAGTTTATTCTGTTAAACTGATGATTTTCTCCCATTCTGAACTATTTGAAATATATTTCCATGTAATTTGTACATATTATCTCCACCCTCCGCATCTATTCGCTCCTTTCTTAGCATACTGATCGCTTTCTTTTTGTCATCCACATTCACTGACATTATCTCAGGTCTTTGCCAAGATGGGCTGCTTATTCTGCTCTCCCAGTATTTGAGCTGCTTTCTTCTTGGCTTCAGGTTTTTATGAAATTGTTCTAAAATGCTAAATGCTTGTGACAAATTTTCTTCCGTTCCTTAGATTAAAAGTTTGGTTTCCACGTGCTAGTTCCATCTTCCTTCCTTCCTTCTTTCCTTCCTTTCTTTCTTTCTTTTCTTTCTTTCTTTTTTTTTTGGGGGGGGGGGACAGAAGAATGCCTGTTATGGTCCGTTGACACGTTGACATATTTGTCCTGCAATTTCTGTTCACCTTGTTCATTCCTCAGTGGCTCTACGTAGAATTCTCCTACAGTATTAGGAATAGGGTTTTTGGTTCCTTTCCTGTCGTATCTGGGACCGCATTGCCATCCTTTTAAGCACAAGTTTGGGAGCTAGGTTTTGGTGTTCTACTCCCTTTTCTGTACCAGGGGGACATGGGGAGAGTGAGAAACGCTGGTGAGACAAAACTGACATGCATCTGGTAGAATCCCTGGGCTTTTTACTTTTTTTTTAGTTTATTTTTTGTCTGTTTGTTTAATATGTAGTACTGGGTTCACTCTACATAGTTGGGAGGTATATCATATTCTCACCAGAAGCTATTTTGGGGTTCTAATCATAGACCAGAGCACTGGTCAACTGTTTCTCACTTTCCCCATTTTGCCTGTGTCTCCGTAGCAGTTATTTTTTGGCCTTTTTCTATCCTAGTCCAAAGAGGGAATAGATAAGGATATCTTCAAAGTAATCATTTCTTGTTCAAATTTTGGAATATACGAAAGTGTTAGGACTTTACAGTGTTACCTGAAAGTCCTCTGTAGTACCTTTTCCAAAATAATTTCAAATGCCATGGATAATTGCACCTTTTGAAAGCAAAGCACAATGCTTGTTCATTTTCTAGTTGACTCACTTAATTGAAATGTATGAGCAGACATCATTGGGCTCTGCAATGATTAACAAGTCTTTCTTAATATATTAGCAGCTGTGTTGGGAGGTGAGGTGGGGTGGGTGGGTGAACTAGGTAAAGGGCATGAAGAGTACATTTATCATGATGAGCACTGAGCAATGTATAGAAGTGTTGAATCACTATATTGTACACTGCAAACTCATATAACCCTTGGCTTTCTATACTGGAATTAAAATAAGAAACCAAATTTAAAAATCCTAGCAACTATGTTAAAATTTAATACAGGAAATTTTTGACTTGAAGAGAAATCCACTAGCATCATTATTTATAATCAGAGACCTGAATCGATCTACTCAATAGAGAAGAACTGGTTAATTGCTATTGAATAGTCATAACTAGTTAAAATATTTTGCAGGGGAGGAGTAAGTATTTTAATATTTTATTCTAACCTGCAGCTTTCTCCTAGGTCATATTTACCAAACTGATAAAATAAAATGGATGGGAAACGAAAAAGAATAATTCAGAATAGCAAAAATACCCAAATTTACTGAGAATAGTTCGACAAATAAAAGCATGGTCAATGTTAAGACATTTTAATGCTCTCACAACGTTTCTTCATGAAGTACAGGAGCAGTTTGGTTTTTTGGTTTTGTTTTGTTTTGTTTTGTTTTTGGTGTTTATTCTAGCACTGGCCTCTTAACTACTTTCTCTCTTAGGTTGTACTGACCTCAAGAACAATTCAGTTGATTAGTTAATCACATCCAGCAAATGGCCAGTATAAAATCAGCACATCCTATTCACCCTGCTAGAGATGAAAAAACAGAAGGGAAGTTGGGAACAGTAACAGCTCTGCTATGGTGCCGTGCAAGATCCAGGATCTGAATCGGGACCTTTCGATTCTCAGATTTTGCATTCCTTCCCTGATTCACCACCTCCTGAATTTGATTAGTATTTTTCTCATGTGTGTCTTCCTTTGAACTAAATCATAACACCTTTTCTAGAATTGAATTAGCCACGCAGTAATTTTGACATCATGTGGATAGAGTCATTATTTAGCAAATACTTAGCATCTCTGAGGATTGTCTACAGCATCGCCCCACCCCTGACGCCGCCCCTGCTCCCGTGGTCCTTTTGCTCTGCGCTGATCCTTCCTTCCCTACTGATTTTTATTCTTTCAAAGACAACAAAGCCTGCTAAAAAAAAAAAAAAAAAAGCAAGCTTTTTTAGCTAAAAGCTTTTAGCAGGCTTTTTAATAGCCCCAATAAAGTTTTACTGGTGATGGCCCCAGGACATTGGCTTTTAAACAGATGCCAGGCGTTGGATTCACTCTCACAGAGATGGTTTCTCTGTAGCATCTTAACACTCATTCTCACATTGGCCAACCCCTACCACATCCAGGGCAGTACCTATTCTTCCTGCCAAAGGCAACGACCGAGTACTTATCTGTCCCTCCACCTGTCAGCAAACATGGGTTGTGTGCTTGCTCTCTACCACGCACAGAGCCAGTTACCAGCGACAGGACGAGAAACAAGGTCCAGTGCCTGTTCTCAAAGCACTCACTGTCTAGGTCTCCAACAACAAAAATGCCATTTGCCACCAAAATAAATACATGGAAACAGCGCTTCATCGCGGAAAGTTTTTCATCTCCTGGTTTTGAAACAAACGTTAACAATGGGCCCTTAATTATTTCTCTAGGATCAAAAGTGTTACTTGACAATATCTTTGCTCTGTGGATTGAAGAGCGGTATTTTACACCATGACCTCATTAAAACTTCCGTGGTTTCTGTAAATAAAAGCCCTTGGATGATCAGTATGAGAACTGACATCTGCATCATTCATTAACAAAAAAATGGCAATTGTTGTTATAATTGCATGGTCGGCACAGATATATTGACTTGTTCATTTCCTTTGGTGGGCGGGGCGTAGGGAAGGGGTACGTGAACTCTACCATCCTAGCTGTTTCTCATAATGAGTACCTGCGGTTAGAGAAACGGTTTAGGAGGAACTGAAATGTCAACTAGATGTTCTTCTCCTCTCATCAAGATATTATCCAGAACATTATTTCTCAGTGCCAGGAGGGTAAACATAAAGGATCACATTTTCAAATAGCTTAGCTAATGTTAAGACATATCAATTTTCATGTGTGAAATGAGTACAGTAATTGTTTGGGTGGATGACAACAGATGCATGAAAATACAGATACGTATTTGTGGTATGGATTTGAGATAGATGTTAGAAAATTTAGCGGAATCGTACACATTTCCATGAACCGTTTGAAAAACGTGCAGACTTATATCCCCCCACAAAGAAACACCAGTACTAAGACAGCTGAGATTTTATACATTAACCTGGAAACATCTATAGGATTTTCACATTGTTTCAGAATTCCTTCCCAAACTGATGAAGAATATTAAAGCATAGCCATATATATGGATATGTGGGTACAAGTAGATGACTATAGACAGACAGTGAAAAGTTCAGAAATGCTGAGCTATGAGCAGCAGTTGGGGGGGAACGTGGGGTATGCACAACAGAGGAGAAAAAACTTGGAAGGGACACGCCGTTGGCTTCTAATATCTTAAAGGGTGATTAAGACAACAAGCAGTATACTGATTCTACATAGATCCTGAGGGCAGAAGAGGTCAGAAAGGTTTTGTTACAGAGCTCAGAGCACAGTTTGATAAAAGGAAGGGTCAGAGAAGTTTCTACCAATTAGAGGTATCTGAAAATGGAATAGGCTGCCTTGCAAAGCCATCTCTCTCCCGGATCAGAAGTGGTTAAGCAGGCGCCTGGGTGGCTCAGTGGGTTAAGCCGCTGCCTTCGGCTCAGGTCATGATCTCAGGGTCCTGGGATCGAGTCCCGCATCGGGCTCTCTGCTCAGCGGGGAGCCTGCTTCCTCCTCTCTCTCTCTGCCTGCCTCTCTGCCTACTTGTGATCTCTCTCTGTCAAATAAATAAATAAAATCTTTAAAAAAAAAAAGAAGTGGTCAAACAAAAAGACAAGTTGGCTAATCATTAAGGGTGCTGCATAACGTGTTGATATTTTTTGATGTTTTGTGCCTTTAAAAATTATTAATCAATCTTATATATGTCAATTATGCTTCGTTAAAGATAAAGTTGGTGAACTAAAAAACCATATTAATATATGGTGTGGTTGCTTACTATGCTACTATGCTGGCTGTAGTTTTTTATTATCGAAATAAATGTCTTTGCAAGAGTCATTGAGTATTACTTATAAATTTTAGTTGCAAATAACAAACAAATTCCAAGCAATTAAAGAAAGAAAGGAAAATGTGAGAGGACCAGTATAATATAAATGTGCATTACTCACTTCTTGCTTTCTAGATTCGGACCCTCTGGTGTGCACAGTTCAAATCTTCTCCCCTCCACTGCCAGTCCGGGTACAGTTTATAATCAGCTTTCTCCTTCTTCAAAAGAGAAGGACAAATACGAACAGCTATAATCTGCTGCCGAAGGAGTCAGCGCAGTTTCGTGGAAACTAATGGCAAAACACAGTTGGGGGAGGTCTTAGAAAGGACTTGGTCTACATGATAGAGACAGCCATTGCATGAGTCACAACTTGTTTCTGTCCTTCCCCCTTAATAGACCAGACCAAATTCGAATGGTCTGTATCCAAATTTGAGTGTCAGAGGAGATTCTGATTGGCCCAGCTGGGTCAGAGGACTCTTCCTGGCCTAAACAGCATTGGTTGGAGGTTGGACTCTGACGGTATAGATCTGATGGAAGAGGGCTGATCCCACTGGATCAAGGGGCTTTCTAAGAGGAGATGATGATTTGTTGGCTAGGAAGACGCCTTGACACTTGTGTACCACATGTGTTCTCAAGTGAATACCACATATTAGCAACAAACAAAGCATGGATATTTTTCTTCATGAAGACCTCAAAGCGTGATAAAAACAGCATTGATTTCATATCCATTTTCAAACGCTGAACGTTATCTGAAAATTAGGCCTGGTAATTGCTTAGCTTAGGGATGTTTTAAAATTTAAGGGTTAGATGAATTTGGAAGTGTGTAAAAGCGAAGTGACAAGCTTGATTCCTATTAACAGGACAGAACTGATCTTTCTACGTACTGTATTTCCCCTAATATGGAAGGAAACAAGACTGTAATGTCCTTTATGCTAAGATCATTTTATGACGATTTTAAAAACAGCTTTAGAATTGGCTAGTTAATAGCTTTGAAACAATAGACATGAAATGTTAGCAAGTAACAAGACTTGGTTTTCAACATATATTAGAATGCTGGCATGTAAGTAGCTAGCTACACTTCCCAACTGCTTTTATTTATTAAAGAAATTTTTTTAAAAGATTTTATTTATTTATTTGAGAGAGAGAGAGAGAGAGAGAGAGAGAGGAGTGAGGGTCAGAGAGAGAAGCAGACTCCCAGCCGAGCAGGGAGCCCGACTCAGGACTTGATCCTGGAACTCTAGGATCATGAACCTGAGCTGAAGGCAGACGCTTAACCAACTGAGCCCCCAGGTGACCCTACACCTCCCAGTTTAAAATTCACTCCAGAAATCATACCTATTATTTTACAGCCAACATATTTTCCTACACTAGATTCTCTTACACATCTCATTCCCCCTATTTGACCCTAAATGGTTGAGTATTTTCCAAAGTAAAAGTAACGCACAAAGCCTAACAACCTAGAAATTTGGCCAAGATGGCAAACAGCACTCGCAAATGTTTGGAGTACGAGCTGAGTCTCAGTCGCTGCTGCATGAGCGCGAGAAGTCGCAATGCCTTGCCGTTCGCCAGAACTGAGCTTCGGCTGCACTGTGCCCCATCCAGGGGCCACATGGCTGCAGCCCTGTGTTCCTGCTGCAACCTGTCATCCCTAGTTCTGAGTTCCCTCTGGGGCTCATCACTCTTGGGGCTCGAGTCCCAGGGGCAAGCCCCGGAGACCCAGGCACAGGCCCATCCTGCAGAATTGGGGCCACCACCCCAGCCCAGTGCCTCAGGCCCCAGGCGCTGAGGTAGTTCCACGGACTTCTGAGCTCAGGACCTTGGTCCTTCTGTCACTTGGAGTGCCCGTACCCTAAACATTGGCACCACCGTACCACAAGCACCCCAGTCCCCCGGATCCTGGTGCCACGTGCAGACCAGCATGCAGACCAACCCAGCAAAGTGGAAAGGCAGCCTGTGGAATGGGAGGTCATATTTGCAAACCATCTATCTGATGAGGGCTTTGTATCCAAGATACGGAAGGAACTCATACAGCTCAATAGCAAAAAATGAAATTATAAGATGGACAAAGGAAGAGTATGGACGTTTTCCAAGGATGCTCTACAAACGGCCAACAGGTACATGAAAAGGTACTCAACATCACTCGTCATCAGGGAAATGTAACCCAGTACCACAAGAGGTGACACCTCACGCTTGTTAGGATGGCTGTTTTTAAGAACACAAGAGATAATAGATGTTGGCAAGGATGCAGGGAAAAGGAAACCCTTGCTTGCTAGTGGTGAGCATGGAAGTTGGTACAGCCACTGTGGAAAACAGTATGGAAATTCCTCAAAACATTACAAGGAGAACCACCTTATCATCCAGAAATCCCACTTCTGGGTATATATACCAAGGAAATGAAATCAGGATCTCAAGGACATATCCACATCTTCTTGTTCATTGCAGCATTATTCACAATTGCCAAGATACAGAAACAACCTTAAGTGTCTATGCATGGATGAATGGATAAAGAAATCATAAAATACATACACAGTGTGTGTGTATAATCATATGTTATGTACAATGTATACAATGCATATATGCATATTATATATAATATATACAACATACATATGTCATTTATAATGTATATATAACATGTATTGTATATATGTGTGTATATAGAGACCATATACATATATACATATATATCTATCAGACACAGAAAGAGAAATGTTGCATGATATCACTTACATGTAGAATCTAAGAAAGTCAAACTTAGGGAGTAGAATGATGGTTGCCAGTGTCTGTGGAATGGAGAAAATGGGGAGATGTTTGTCACAGGGTGCAAAATTTCAGTTAGAAGAGGCAAACGTTTTAGAGATCTAATGTACAACATGGTAGCTGTAATTAACAATAATGTATTGTACACTTGAGAGTAGAGTTAAGAGACAGAGAGAGCTAAGAGAGTAGATCTTAAGTGTTCTCACCGCACGCACACACACAAAATGGTCATTATGTAAGGTGATAGGTATGTTAATTACCTTAGTTGTGGTAATCATTACACAAGGTATATTTCTATTAAAAACAATACTAGGGGCGCCTGGGTGGCTCAGTTGGTTAAGCCTCTGCCTTCACCTCAGGTCATGAGCCCAGGGTCCTGGGATCGAGCCCTGCATTGGGCTCCCTGCTCAGTGGGCAGTCTGTTTCTCTCACTGCCCCTCTTCTTCCTGCTCCCCCTCACTCATGTTCTCTCTCTCCTTCCTCTCAAATAAATAAACAAATGAATCTTTAAAACACCATACTGTATACCTTAAATATACACAATATTTTGTCAAAATGTTTTTAAAAATGTTGTAGTAAAAAAATTTTTTTTAATATGGAAAGAGTCCAGATGTCTATCGAAAGATGAATAAAGAAGATATAGTGTATATATATAATGGAATATTACCCAGCCATCAAAAAGAATGAAATCTTGCCATTTGCAATGATATGGATAGAACTAGAGGGTTTTATGCTAAGCAAAAGAGTCAGTCAGAGGAAGACAAATACCATATGATTTCACTCATATGTGGAATTTTTTTTTAAGATTTTATTTATTTATTTGACAGATGGAGATCACAGAGAAGCAGGCAGAGAGAGAGGAGGAGGCAGGCTCCCTGCTGAGCAGAGAGCCCGATGCGGGGCTTGATCCCAAGACCCTGGGATCATGACCTGAGCCGAAGGCAGAAGCTTTAACCCACTGAGCCACCCAGGCGCCCCGTCATATGTGGAATTTAAGAAACAAAACAGACAAACATACGGGAAGGGAAGGAAAAATAAAATAAGGTGAAAATAGAGAGGGAGGCAAATTATAAGAGACACTCAACTCTAGCAAGCAGACTGAGGGTTGCTGGAGGGAGGCGGGTGGGAAAATGGGGTAACGGGAGGCCGGGCACGTGACGTAACGAGCACTGGGTGTTCTATGCAACCAATGAATCACTTAATTCCACCCCTCACGCTAATAATACGTTCTGCATTAGCTACATTGAATTTAAATACAAATTTAAAATATTGCAAAGCTGCATCTGTGGTCAAGTTCCCAAGAAGCAGTCTGAGGTGAGTATTCTTGTTTGAGTGATTCGTTGAGGAGCGAGGTGCTCTCAGAAGGAGGGATGTGAGGGAAGCAAAGGGAAGGAGCTGAGGTGACTTTAGCAAGACGGTAGTCTCGGCTGGAGATGGGCCCCATCTGACACCTTGGAGAAATTTCATCACACGTTGGGTCCCACGGGGCAGAGCTCTCACATCATAAGCAGAAAATCACCCAAGATCAGTTTTTAAAAGTATTTTAAATGAATTTAGAAATCTTTAAGATGACTCGGCTTCTCCTGATGCTATCACTTTGCCTCCACCCCTTCAACCTACAAACAGCTCAAGGAGAATATGGCCCGTGTAAAACACACTTTGCTGTTACTCAGACAACATCTGGGAGAGCCCCCCGGAGATAGTATTTAAGTTAACCTCTTACCAACTGGAGCTATTTACATCTCCGCAATCTACTCTCAGACGTTGAATGTGAACAAACACTGCTTAATGAAAACGCTAATATAATTACTTTCACTATACCCTCAAATCAATTAATTGCCTATAGAGAAAAATCCACCTAGTGGAGCTTTAGTAGATAAAAGAAGAGAAGAAAATGAGAAAATCATTATCTAGGCAAGAGAAAGGAAAATACACTAATATTTACTGAACACCAACTCCTCATGTCCCAGGTGCTAACTTAGGTCCTTTGCATATCTCATTCCATTCAAACCTTGCAGCAATCCTTTGAAGTAGATATTACCATCGTTTTAATTTTGCAGATGTGTAAACTGCATCTCAGAGAGAATAGATAATTGTGGAAACTTACGAGCAGCAGAGCCCACAATTGTATCCAGATGTGTCTCATTCCAAAGACTTTGTCCTTTGCGTTAAACTCCCGGCTCTTAAAGACAGCTCCCAAACCAGCGGCAACAACCTCATTGGAACCTGCCGAATCAGAAATGTGGGATATGGGGACCATCAATCATTAATTATTCATTAAGTAGTTACTGAGTGCCTACTCCATGCCAACAATTCTAGGTGTTATGTGGTGGATGTATTCTCTTGAAAAAGGCAAGGTTTGGGGATGCCTGGGTGACTGAGTTAAGCATCTGCCTTCGGCTCAGGTCATGATTCCAGAGTCCTAGGATGGAGTCCAGGTTTAGGCGTCTGCTGAGCAGGGAGCATCTCTCTCCCTCTGCCCCTCTCCCTGCCTGTGCTCTCTCTCTCCCTCAAATAAATAAATAAAATCTTTCCTTTAAGCAGCAGAGCGAGAGGGAGAAGCAGACACCCTGCTGAGCAGGGAGCCTGACACAGGGCTCCCTCCCAGGACCCTGGGATCATGACCTCAGCCGAAGGCAGACGCTTAACAAAATGAGCCACCCAGGCGTCCCAAAGAAATAAAATCTTAAAAAGAAAGAAAGAAAAGAAACAGGCAAGGTTTCTGTCCTCACAAACTTACATTTTGCAGCTGTGATATATGCAGTATATGTCTACATACTTCCATGTGTGTATGCCTATACACGCAAATACGTATAATTGTTTCCATAAGGAGAGCACGGTACAACTCTCAAGATTCCAAAAGCATATTCATCTCAATCAAGTCATTAGCTATTCACAATAACTCTGCTAATTAGATTGAATAGGTATTGTCGTCACCACTTTACTGATGAGAAAAGGTGCTTAGATCATAGTAGTATTTTCTTTTAATCACTTCCTATATGTATCAGGCACTGTGCTAAGCACTTCATATGTATTAACTACTTTGTTCCTCACAACAACCTCATGAAGTAGCTACAGTTACCATCTTCATTTTAGAGTGCAGAATTCCTGAGACAGAGAAATGTTAAGTAACTAACCCAAGATCGCACAACTGGTAAGTAGAAGAGCCAGGCTCAGAACCCAGGCATTTCAGATCCATGAGCCTATGCTGTCGTGATAAACTCTCTCCAGAGGAGTTAATTGCTTGCTTGGGACTAAAATCTGCATATGTATTTACCTATACCTAATCTTAAATGAGAAATAATTGAAGCCAGTTTGGAAAGAAACAAAATATAACGAGAAAGCTTATATTAAAAGCATGAAGGAAAGAAGAGAGGATATCTAGAATAAGGATGTAAAGGGTCAGACTAAGAAGTGCATATCACCATGGGCTTTATTTTTGCCTTATGTGGGTCATCACTTGGACGCTAAGCTCTCTAGAAGTCAGTGTAAAAAAGAGAAATCTGGCCGGTGTTAAAGTTCGTAGTACCCAGATCAATTGTTCCGAGCTACAACTGTACTTGGCACTGAGATCAGATAAGAATTTCTCTCTGGAGTCTTCCCATACATGACATCCTTGCAATGGAGGAAACAAGAGTTTCAAAGAGCTGTTTCTTTGGTGCCCCTCCTAAAACACGAAATCCCCAAAGGGAAGCTCAGTGGAAACAGTTCTGAAGAGAGCTCGGACAAAATGAGCAGGTCACTACCTCTTTGTTGGTTTAATTTAATTATGGTAATTTCTTTAGTACATCTTAAACAATAGATGGAACGCGTAGCCTCAAAACAATTCTCAGTAATGCTCCTGTCAGCTCATTTTCTGGTGTGTATTGGGTGGCAATGATTTTAAGATTATATTCCTTGACATGTGTTCGGAATGCAGCTCTTTTAAATTGCTAGTTAATTACCTCGTTTGCTGTAACCAATAGTTGAGCACAGAATTGACATCCTGTGAGGCTTCTCAGTTTCCTAGTAAATACTCACTCCTAAATGGATATTTCCTCTGGCTCGACCCAAGATCTTAGGGGAAAAATAGACACCCATGGCAGTGTTTGTTTATTTTATTCTTTTGGAAGGTGTTTCCAATATGAAAACACTCTTCCTTAGCACCTCCAGGTAAGGCATCATCAGATGTGACAACCAAATATGGGGGTCAAGTTCCCCCAAACATTTAACTCCTCCACGAGGTATATGGAATAATGAACCATTTTGAAAGAATTCAGAACATGTGACCAAAACCACATGACTTTGGTGATACTGACATGTGATATCGATTATCTTGAGTTAAAGGCACTCAAGTAGATGCAAATAAATAGCAGATGCAAAGAGGACTCTCTGGCCATCCTTCTTTTTCTTTTTCTTTTTTTAAAAAAGATTTTATTTATTTATTAGAGAGAGAGAGATCACAACTAGGCAGAGAGGCAGGCGGGGGGCGGGGAAGACTCCCCGCCGAGCAGAGAGCCCGATGTGGGGCTTGGTCCCAGGACTCTGAGATCATGACCTGAGCCAAAGGCAGAGGCTTAACCCACCGAGCCACCCAGATGCTCCCATCCTTCTTTTTCTTAAAAGTGGGAGATGAAACTTCCTTGTGAAAGACGTCCTTCCGATATTGGAAGGAAAGTAACATTTTTCTCACCAAGCGTCAGAAGCTGAGGTCGAGAGAAATTTGTAAACACATCTTGTTAAGCTAACCCGTTTCTTCCCAGTCACTTCTCCACCAAATTGACTACCCTAGCCCAAGGCCCTCTGCCTCACCATGTATCACAATTTGCTCTCTATGTCCAATTCAGCACATAAGCATTCAATTTCAACTGCTTCCTCGGGTCTTCATTTTTTCTGGTGAAGACTCCCATGTCCATGTAAAAAAATAATTAGAACTTGTCTGTTTTCTCCTGTTTGTCTTATGTCAGTTTAATTCTTAGGTCCAGCCAGAGACCCCAAGAGGATATAGAAGTTTTTTTTTTTTCCTCCCCTATAATTTAAAGACCTTAAAAATGAAACTGTATGTCCCAACATGTCATTTGTACCTTAGCGAGGAAATGTCGAGGCAAACATATCCAGCTTGCGAGGGTTTAAGATCACAGAGTTATTAAGATATAGAGCCAAGACTTGAATACTGTTCTTCTGGTTCAAGAGCTAATGCACTTTTTATTATGTTACTACTCATTTACTTGTGTATCCCAAGTCCCAGAGAATGAATGTGAACATACAGCATATGAAAATTTCTAGCCTTCCTGGGGAATTCAATGAGAAAAAGTTGCTGGTACTATCTATTGAATTCTCACTATGTAACAAAATCCTATTCAAGTGATTCACATTATTGGCTTCATTTTAATCTTACAATTCTAAAATGTAGGTGTTATTGTTTTCCCCATTCCATAGATAAGAAAATTGAACAGGAGGCAGGTGAAGTGACTTGCCCAGGTCAAATAGTAAGGAACAAAATTCAAAATCTGATCTCCAAACCTGTGCTTCCAAACACTACACTACAGAGATTTTTTTTTGAGTAAAGATTCCATATGAGGCATTTAGCTCACCAAGTCACAGATTTAAACATAATGACTGAAACTCTAAAGTGTGGGAAGACATACACATCAACCATAAGACACACAGGCATTTAACTGAAGAGCCATTGCTACGCCTTCCTACTCTGAACTATTAATGCAATGTGTTCGTTTTAAACGTCGCTGAAAGCACAATTCGAACTGCTTTCCCAGGCAATGTGTACACAGAACATTCTGAAGGAATTTAGCTTGAAAAGAGATTACAGGACTTTCCCTGCACCTGTCCCCAAGGTTACTCACCCTTTGTAGTTAATAGGAATGCCATCGTTTGCAGAATACATATTCACACGTAAGCATTTTAGGCTAAAACCAGAAGGCTTTCTTTATGAATTACTCATTTAATTTGCATTTTTATCCACACAAAATCTATCAGTCAATCTCCAAGTAGAATATAGAGGTTAGGGGTATGAGGTGCAGAGCTCTACCTCTTGGGTTTGAATTTCATTTCCATTGCTTATTAGCTCTAAGGTCTTGGAAAAACTATCTTTAACAACTCTGAGCTCTGGTTTCTTGATCTGTGAAATGAGGACATACAGCACTTCATGAAGTTCTTATGCAGATTAAAAGAGAAGATGTTTGTAAGACATTTAGCACAGATTCTGGTGTGGAGTACATGGCCATTCATTTGTTCAAAAACATTTGCTGATTCCATATTCTGTACTGGACACAGTTCTAGGCACTTGGATGACTGAGGCAAGCAGTCAAAAATCCTTGCTCTCACACAGCTTACCTTCCAGTGAGCAGTAAATGTTCCTTCTCACATTGTCCTTGTGGTTGTCACCATCATCATCACCATCATGACAATCATCAACGGGTGTCCAAAAACTGTTCAGGGATTTTAGAGTGTGTAAAGATAACCCTTCAAGGTGTCATTACTACGTGGTTCATTAGGCTCAGTGGAACAATTGAGGTCATGACTAATCAACTCTCAATTTCCCATCAGCGTCTTACTGTATCAAAAGCCGTTATACTAATTTTTCAAGCTCCAGAAATTATACAGTGGATAGATTCCTGTGCAATCATAACACTGGGAAAGAAAAGAGTTCAAAGGTAGCTTCTTCCCAGAACCCTAATCCACAGCTGCCATTGCTTAGGCAGAGAAACCTTTTGATCCTGCTTTTCCTTGCAGAAAGAGAATTGGGAAATAAAGCATGAAAATCTTCATTTTGAATTTCCAAATGGACCCCTTGGAAGCACAACTTCCAGAGAAGACAGGGGTCCTTCCAAAAGGCAGATAAACCAGAACTTCTCTTTCCATTAAGAGAGAGGGCCATTTCTCTTTATCGGTAAAAGTGCTGCTGGTGACACACAGGGTGTGTACATGTAAAGACAAGTAATGAGATCAAAGAGACCGGAAAGTAATGCCATTAACTGGACCTGCATCAGTCATTTGTGCATTTCGGAAAAGTCCTTCTGTTCTCACATCTGGATGATTTTTTCAAAGACTTATTTATTTATTATTTGAGAGAGAGAGACAAAGAGAGAAAAGGGAGAGAGGAGGGACAGAGGGAGAAGGGGAGAGAAACTCAAGCAGATTCCTTGATGAGCACGGACCCGGATGCGGGGCTCAATCTCATGACTCCAAGATCATGACCTGAGCCAAAACCAAGAGTTGGATGCTTAACCGACTGCTCCACATGGGTGTGCCTCACATCTGGATGACTCTAAGACGCCACAAAAAAGAGGAGGCCATACAGGACTCTATAAGCTAACCCAATTCTGAAGCAAAGAGAATGATACCCTTGGCAAGTTGAGTGACTATAGGTACAGTAATGAAAAAGTGACCCTACCCTAGGCAGGAGAGCCAAAACCAGTTCCTACTGGGAAAGACGAGATCTGAGTGAGCTTTGTACCTGCATGATACGGCTGCCAACAATATTTCTCTGTGTATGTCACCCAAGTCTCCTCCAAATGTGACATCTAAGCTGGAAATTGGAAGATGACTAAAAGTCAGTTAGAGGAGGTGTGGAGAGACAGGGAGGTGAGAGCATTCTGTGAAGAGAGACAGGCAGCCCATCCTGGAGGAGCTCATTGTCTGGGATGGCCAGAAATCCAGGCAGAAGTCAGAAAGCCGTGCATTTTCTTATTCTGAGCTCAAAGGCAGCCACAAGGCACTGAAATTCATAGCTATCCCATGAGTTCTCACCCCATTCATTTATAAGCAAATATTAATCAACTATACATAATTATTATAAGTATAAACCATAAATGATCAAGATTATAATCATATTACATATCTATATTATGTAATTAGACAACACATAAGATAACATGCTATATTATAGCATAAACATATACTTATAAATAATTATTAGTTATAAGTAAGTAGTAAGCATTAATTGAGTGCCTGTTCCTTGTCAAACATGGTCCTAAGTGCTTGGGGAACTCTCTCAAACAGATCAGGCAAGATCCCTGCCCTCATTAAGCTTACATCTGGGGAGAGGGAAGCAGAATATAAGCACGTAAAAACACAATTTTAAATTTCATGTAATAAAACAGGTTATAAAATAAAACCCGAACACATAGCAGAGATTAACCGTTGAGTGAGGGAATGAGGAGGAAGGCACTTCAGACACGGTGTTTAGGCCTTTGTAGAGCGGCGACATCTGAGATGAGAAGTGAGTGACTAGGGCACAGTCAGAGGAGCATTTCAAGCACAAAAACTGAGACTTGAAGACCATTGGTACAAAGGAACTTAATACGTTCAAGGAAAATGAAGGAGGTCGAAGTGAATGAAATGTTAGGAGGGGAGGAAAAGGTTGCATAAGACAAAGCTGGAGAGGTAAGTCCAGGTCAGGTCATGCAGATCCTGGGAAGTAAGGAGGAAGGAGTGTAGATTTCCTTTAAAAAGCAATAGAAATCCAAGGTTACCTTCGTTCTTTCTCCACTTGATCTTAGCCAAAAGGCTGAGAAGCGATACTTTCGTTCTTTCTCAAAGTCCTAGTAGAGTGTTCTAGGAAATGTCAAGGGATGCATATGGTGCATGCTTGTCCATGAGCGCTGTTGGCTACTATAGGCCAGCTGCCATTGGCTCTTGTCCTTTCCTGCTCTGGCTGCTATAGTGTCCCAGACAACTGAGATGGCCACACCAGGTCGCAAACACAAGGCTACCCTGAGGCTACAAAGCTGACGTGAGAGCACCAACAGCTGATGTCCTCTTCGTGCCGCAAATGTTAATTGACCTGGTTCTGACTCACATAGCTATACTTGTTCTACCTTCCAAAGTCGCGCCCCATGTGGAAGGTGCTCTAGCTTGTCCTTATAGGTGCTGCCTTCTAGCCTAAGTGTTATTTTCTAGCATATGTACAGTCTAGAAAACAGTCCAGGTTTATGCTCTTCACATCCTACACAGGCTTGAGTGATATGTTTTTCATATCACTATTTTTGTCTTTATTGATCGTATTGTGATGATTTTCCAGTGCCAGGACTCAGATCTTTGAGAGTTAGGCTTGAGGACAATTGGAGTGATAGACGTTATGATGTCCTCACAACTTCCTTCATTTCCTCCTATCCTCTCCCAAAGTGACATTGGAGAACATTCGAGAAGCCTAGCTCAGCCCGAAAGAGTTCTTTTCCAAGACATTACAGTCTTATGTAAATAGAGTCTTGGTGGACCTGGCCTGTTGGTCCTCTAGACTGGTTAAAGCTGCCAAGGGCAGAACTTCGAGGTTACTGGTGATCCTCATAAGATATATCTCACCAAAATGGTGGATACGGGAGCCTATTGGAGTGTGCTGAGACAATGGGAGGTAAGGAAGTAAAGATGAGCTCTAGGCAACTCTCTTTAGAAATTTTTCTACGAAGAAGAGCAGAGAAATTGTGATGATGCTAGAGAAGAACAAGTATTAATAATATCCCATATTATATAAGTAGAAGTGAGGCTTGGGCTCAGACAGTAAGTAAGCCACAGCCGTGGGACTCAAATCCAAGACCTTCTGGACTGAGTCCTGTTCTTTCCCCTACACCAGGATGCAGTACGTGCCTGAAGAATCCAGCCCGTAATAGTGGCCTTAAACATATAAAATTGTCTTAATTCTGCAGGAGTACTTCCTTTTACCTAGTACTCCGGGAAGGTCAGCTGGCGTCATTGTTCATCAAGGCATGGTTTCTCTAATAAACGGAGCTGAGAAAACACAGATATAGAGGAAATAACTAGTGAATGTGCTGAATTTGAAAGAGCTCCACTGTATTTGGTTTATCAACAAAATCTCAATGAAATCTTTCAGTTGACTTAAAAACAGTAGGGGTGTGGAACTTACATTTTTATCTCATTTGGTTTAATTCATCCATCATGCTAGGACTTTTAGATCCATTTGTATGGTCTCCGTGGAAGATGACACCAGGTAAATGACCCTTAACAGATTCATTTTCTGCATGTCAGCCCCAACAGCCAACAAAACTTGCCACTTTTCAAACCCTCAGATTACTTTTGTAGTTTCTTGATTTTGCGGTAAGTGCAGTCCACAGAGGAAAATCAATATTGATGGGTAGGCACAGCATGCTCACTGCCCCTCGAAGAGTTTCTGTTCCTGGGACAAGTGCCATAGAGAAATGAACCAGAAGCATGGATGAGACATATGCCCTAACTCTCCATGGTAAGAATTCTTTATAATGGAGAAAAATCTGGAAAATAATGTTGAGGCCCGAGTATTTCCAATCATCTCAGTTTTGCCTCTAAAATATCTGTAATTTGGCTTCTAATTAGGAGATAATGCCACACACCACTTGGTTGCAGCTCCAGAGAATCATGATGAGTGAAAAAAGCCAATTCACAACCTCGCATCTATGATTGCATCTCTAAAGCAATCTTGAAATGCTAAAATTCTAGAAGTAGACAACAGCCCAGAGCTTGCTAGAGATTAGGGATAGAGAGCGAAGGGAGGTGAATGTGGCTATAAATGGGCACCAACAAAGGATCCTTGTGACGGAATTGTTGTGTATCTTTTTAAAAAAGATTTTATTTATTTATTTGTCAGAGGGAGTGAGAGAGAGAGCACAAGCAGGGGGGGCAGCAGGCAGTGGGAGAAGCAGACTCCCTACCGAGCAGGGAGCTCCATGTGGGGCGTGATCCCAGGACCCTGAGTTCATGACCTGAGCTGGAGGCAGACGCTGGACCAACTGAGCCACCCAGGCATCCCATTTGTGTATCTTGACTATATCAATGTCTATATCCTGGTGGTGACATTGTGCTATCGTTTTTGCAAGCCACTACGCAAAGGGTAGACTGGGTGTCTCTGTATTAGTTCCTATAATTGCACATGTCTATAGTTATCTCAAAATAAGAACTTGAAGTAAATTTTTAATTTAATTTTAAATTAATTTAATTTAAGTAAAAGGTCAGGCCTTCCTACGTGTACATGGTACGGATGAGCATAAACAGGTGATAATTGTTCCTTTCCCCAAGCCTGTACATAAACAGTAGAAAACCATTTAAAATTATAACCCCAGGTTTTATTTCCATTTTTTTCTGGAATTAAATGTAACTACAGCCAAATTTCCCTTCTTAGTATCATAAAACAAAACAGAAAGTGCCAGATTTGAAATAGTGCCCCAAAGAGCAGATGGTCTAAGAGTTCAGTGCACCGAGTTTCTGTTGTCATATCAGTAAAGGTATAATTAGATTTCTAATAAAAATGGAGACATCACTAAGAAAGCTTCCCGAGAGTATGTAGGCCATATAAAAGTAATGTGCATTTCGACAGTAGCATGAAAAAGTAGGAATTATCTATTTGAAGTTTTTTTAGTTTTAACCAGAGAAGTCAGTCATTAAAGATTAAATGTCACGCATTTGACTGCTTTGGAAGTTGTGTCAAAAGGCGCCTCCCACATTGTGAATCCAGAACAAAAAAACCAAAACCCAACGCTCTCACACCTGTACTAACAAGTCAGACTGACTTCGACTCAAGCACAAAGGCCTGTCTCTCCTCTCCTTGGCAGCCCATAGACACCCGCCCCTCAGAAGCAGTTTCTGTCCAAGCGACAGCTCAGCTGAGAAAAGGAGTTACTTTTCTCTGGCGAAACCATTGGGGCAAACCAATGGGAAAAACCATTCGTCTCCCCCGCTGCGAAGTCAGCCGTCCAGTCCTAGCGGCCAGGCTGGTAATGATCCATTCACACACAGTGTAGCTGGCCAACTAGCCCCCTCTGCATTTAGCCTGAAAGTGTGATAATGAGGGAATCAACTGTAGGCCCCAGTGTGAAGTGACGGGGACCCCGAAGGGAGAGGGTCTGGAAGCCTGCCCTCCTCGCTCCCTTCCGTCTGGCCCAGCTACCGCTAAGCAGCCATCCCTCAGACTGACACTTGGTAAAAGCTGCCAAAAAGTATTTTATGAAGGTAAATCAAATCATAAATAATGAGGTTAAGGAGAAAATAAGTTGCCTGGTTGGTGTCCTCTCTATAATCATTCATTTATTCCTTTATCAAATATATAGTGGGCTCCTAATGCAAAACAGCAGAATGCAGCAGGTAAGGGAATGGACTCCAGATTCCAGGAGAATTAAAATAAGATCCAGGCTTCTCAGTGTCACTGAAATGTTTCTTTCAAACTGACTAAGTTCAGTGAATTTTATTTAAAAAAAATTTTTTTTTCAATTTAAAACCCAGACTTCTCGACTATGTAGGTTGACATGATCTTAGGCCTAAGTATCATGAGCCTTCCTTTACTCCAGGTTTCCTCAGAGTATAAATCAGGATTATATGACTTGCCTCCCAGGTCAACCTCTATCGGGTCTCTAACATGGCATCTGGCTCTCAGTAAGGTGAGGGAAGGAGTGATGATATCCTGGGAAGAAGAGAGAAGTCAGAAATGGGTCTTGACCTCAGGTTGCTCATGGTCAAGGTGGGGAAACAGAGAAGTGAACACTGAGATTTATGGACTCTAGCAGCATCAAGGACTGAATAAAATGTTACAGAAATACGGAAGAGGAAAAGGATAATCCTGCTGGAATCAAGGAACTTCGTGGAGGAAATGAATTCTAGCACAGGTCGTGAGGATGATTTAGACATTTCTAGATGAGAAGGAAAGCCATTCCTGGCAGAAAAAAGGGCAGGTTCAAAAAGGATAGGATCACAAAAAGTTTGTTTTTCCTTCATCCATGAGCTTTAGGAAAATAATATACCTCAGAGAAGGCCAACAGCATTGGGAATTGTTCGGTTCAAAACAGCTATCTTCAGACAGGGGACCCACCCTAAACCATCCACGACAAGGAATTTACTGGGAAGTTTCTCGTTTGCAAGCCTATAACAATGAGAACTAGTAAAAAATAAGTAAGTACGGGGTGCCTAGGTGGCTCAGTGGGTTAAGCCTCTGCCTTTGGCTCAGGTCATGATCTCAGGATCCTGGGATGGAGCCCCACATCGGGCTCTTTGCACAGAAGTGAGCCTGCTTCCCCCTCTCTCTCTGCCTGCCTCTCTGCCTACTTGTGATCTCTCTCTCTGTTACATGAAGAAATAAAAAATCTTAAAAAAAAATAAGTAAGTACGTAATAAATAATAAAAAGGCAATAAAGTTAGACTGTTGGAAAGTTTTTGATTCTCAGCAATTAAAGGGCCTATCTAAGGTACCATCTACCGGAATCTTAAAGAAGCCTTTCCAATCCAATAGCCGGTAGGAACCATGACTAATTAAAGTGGAATTCCTCGTTGCCTTCTACTGTGTGACCGGGTGGTTTCAGCTCTCCTTCAAATTCCAAATAAACATGCCCCTTGCTTGCTGGAGCTGAAGGCTGCTGAATGATGATGCTTGACTGATGTTATTTTCAAATAACAAAGAAGGGTGCTCCATTAGGCTGTCAAATCTAATTTCGTCTGTGCTTTATCTTCACTCTGTTGTTTTAAAGTGGTGGAGTTATATTGTATAGCTGCCGGGGAAAGGTGATTTTCGGGAGGAGATGATTTTCCTTTTGAGCCTGGTGCATAATGGCCAGAGATATGTGGATTACGGTGGTAGCCTAGTTCAGTGGAAAGGGTCATAGAGTCCCTGAATGACCTTGAGCAAGTCCCTGACACATCTCACTGACCTCTTGGAAGAATCAGCAGAGATAAAGCAGGTGAAAGTGTTTGCTGCACTTCAAGTGTGAAGTCATTTAGTGTGAGTCTGCATTTTCGGTGGTGACTGATGACTATATGCTTCTGAATTAATGAGATTTCAGTGAGCAAACATCTTCACCATCCGGCACACATCGTGTCCGGGAACAGTCTTCTGAGATTAAAGGGACCCATACCACTCCCAGAGGTAGTGCTGGAAATCTCAATGTTTCTTGTCCACTGAACGTTGAATCCCAGGACGTAGAAGCCATTAGATCATAAAGGATATAGAGGAAACTAACAAAGCCAGCTGCTGACTCAGTCATTCTTTCTAGAAGGCAAAGTTGTGTGCCACACCTCAGGTTTTTTGCCAACTGTGTTTCTCCCGTGGATTTACAGGGCCTCAATGTGTTAGAAGTGCTGATAAATGTGATGACAGTGACAAATTAAGAAGGGCATGGCTTTCACTTCACAAATATGAAGATTGTTGAGAAACCAGACTGTTCTTTACATGTGTTTGGCAGTGATTTTTAAGTGCCTGCTGAGTTCACATCCCTGTGCTTAGAGCATAGTATGCACAGATGAACCATTCATTCTCTGTGTATAAAATAGTGCGACACTGAATATAACTGAGTGGCAAAATGGCTGCCAGAGCCCCAAGGAATACTGTATTCTCAGCTGGGCTTTGCTGGATGGCATGATTTAAACAGCAGGGATGAGTGAGCAAGAACAACGTAAGCATTTGTTCTGGGCTATTCATTTAGAATCACAGATCTGCATTGGCTCTGGCCAGGGAGTTTTCTGGCTGCTCTGGTTATTAATTATCTATATAGACTAAAACCTAAATGACAGTCAAATGAAGAGTGATTCAGTGAGCATATGGGATCAACAAGCAACGAACCCAGATGAGGAGGCAGATGGTAAAAAAGATCTGGGTTGTCATCTGGGGATGGTTTCTCCCTTCCAGTATTCCTCTGCTCCCTTCCCTGAAAATAATAAGGAAAAAGGCCCCTCATGACACATGTCATTTGTTCATTGAACATGTAAGGACAAAAGCTGAGTCAGAGTCCTTGGGATAGAATGACTGCTTCTCTCCTGGTATCTCAGTGGGAAAATGGATAAAAGTGATAGACCCTCTTAACTAGAAAAAATGCAAATTTTTTTGTTCCCTCACATTTTTGCATCCATTTTCATGGGAATCAGGATTCCTTAAGGCTCATATTAGAGAGCCCTTAGGGATCCATGGGTCCTAGTTACAAATATCTTAAAACGAACCAAAAGGAACCCTGGCTAAAATCATGAAGTTGCTTTGTGTATTAGTCATTGGGTTCCCCCTGTTTGGGATTTGTTCCGCTTCTGCCAAATGAATTGGCAGAAGTTCCAGCATATAGAGTGTCTTTTCCCACTTACAAAGATTGTTAATTATTTCCTCAGGCCTCCAGCACCATTGTAATTAATAATAGTTCCAGTGAAAAATAAATTAGAAAAAATATCCTAGATGTTCTCTTACAGCATAGAATTATACTACAAACAATATTTAGCATTTTAGGAGTTACTTATACATTCACAGAGTTGTCAGAAGTATGTTGATAGTCAAGAGAAGCTGGTCCTTAGAATTCCTCTGGAGCACGTGTGCAATGACTTTGACTCTCTCCTAATCCCACCACTTCTGAAATCACAACTCAACACGGCCCCTCCTTGAAGTGGACTTTTCCTCTTGCCTGGGATCACAGAGCCACCTTGAAGACAGGCACTGGGACTTCCACACCTGAGGATCACCCGTTGCCTTGCACACTGCATCTAAGTACTCAGAAACTCTCTTCTGAACAAAAGGAAAACACTTTCAAGGTAAGGAAGTTTCTGTGTACCGTTATGTTTTTCGTACACTGTGAGATGTACAGATTATACAGTGCTCTCTTGGATCATGTTTGTTTTTCAGAGGAACAGAAAAAAGAATCCGTAACAACTCTAGCTCCGTTTCACTCAAAATATGGTCTCCGGACCAGAGGCAGCGGCACTACCTGGGAAATGGAGAAGAATCCTGAGCCTCACCTAGACCTACTATGTCAGAAACACTGGGGGTGGGGTACTACATTCTGTGTTTTAACAAGCCTTCCAGATGATTCTGAGTGCGAGCTAACATGAGAAAACTGGCAACCTAGACAGTGATCCTGTTAAAAGGAGATTTGTTCACCGAAATGCTGACACATGATGATAGTCTAAAATTTCCAAACCATTGAAGTCACCATGTCAAGAAAAAGAGCATTGGGTCATTCAAGGAGCACTGGCACAGGAAACAGCCAGACCAGGGATGAAATGCTAAGCTCTACCACTTGTTAGGTCTGCAACACTGGGCAATGTCTGCAACATCTCTATTTTCTCATTCATGAAATGAGGTTATTGTATAAGTCGATTTTAAAATTCCCTAAAAGCCCTATAATTCTGTGTGCTTCATTGTAGGCAAGGACTCAGTACATATTTGTTGAGTGTCTATCACAACTGCAGCAAATCTGGAGGGTACGAAAGAAGAAAAGATAGCCCCTACTTTCGAGAGGCTCTAAATCCAGACAGGAAATCGTGTCACACGTAAAGGGAAGAGTAAAGAGCGACATAAAAATATGAGCCTAATCATGGCAAGAGCAACCCCAAATTAAGGAAGCCTGCTCTTTCTATAGAGCTGGTCTGAAGGACATTCAGAGGATAAGTCTCAGGAGAGCCTTCTTCCCACCGGGGTATATCACTGTCTCTAGAAAGTCTCTCCAGCCGTATCTGGACAATAAGAAGTTTAACAGTTTTTGAGTACTTTCTTCCTTTCTTTCTTTCTCTCTCTCTCTCTCTCTTTCTTTCTATTTTTCATTTTTAAAGATTTTATTTACTTATTTGACACAGTGAAAGAGGGAACACAAGCAGAGGGAGTGGGAGAGGGAGAAGCAGGCTTCCCTCGAGCAGGGAGCCCGATGCAGGGCTTGATCCCAGGACCCTGGGATCATGACCTGAGCTGAAGGCAGACGCTTAAGTGACTGACCCACCCAGGTTCCCCTTTGAGCACTTTCTATGTGCCAGGTATTGTGTGTGATGTTTTACATATAAATCTTATTTTATTTTATTTATTTTTATTATTTTTTAAAGATTTTATTTATTTGTTTGTCAGAGAGAGGGCACACATGCAGGGGGAGGGGCAGAGGGAGAGGGAGAAGCAGGTTCCCTGATGAGCAAGGAGCCAACTGTGGGACTCAATCCCAGGATCCTGGGATCATGACCTGAGCTGAAGGCAGATGCTTAATTGACTGAGCCCACCCAGGCGCCCCTACAAATTTTATTTTAAAGGTGCATAAGAACCTAAGAGTCGGATGCTAAAATCAGACCCATTTTACAAGTGAGGAAGCCAAGGTTCAGGAATTAAATAAGTTGCCTAAATGTGCACATCCCAGATAGATTTTGGGATTTAATCCCATGTCTATGGACTTTCAAAGTCCCTTCTTTCTACTACGTAAGTTTTCCACTAGAGAGAAGAGGTAAGGTAAGTGTGGTGAGGATAGTTATTAAATGAATGGATGCTTCATATAGACAAAAAAAGCTATCAATACGTGTGAGAACAATAGGCTAGGAATAAAATAGTGTCAGTAAAACCCTCTGAGTTCTAACAGAACTCAAATTGAGAATAGATCTTATTCACACTTTTTTCATATGAAAACAGTATGCTAGCTACAGTTACCTATGGGAATTCTTTCAGGGGAATTTAAGGCAATGGAAGAAAAATACTTTTGTTTTGTATTTATGATGTTTTCACAAACAAGGATCTACTTTATAAAAGTTAAGATTATGGGATTAAGCATTCATGCTCTGAGACCTTTCAGACCTTCTGTAGAGGAAATGATTATAAATATGATCCACTAAGGTCCAAAGATCCTGGAAAGAGGATGTATAAGGTTAGACCAATTTAAGATACTTTAGGGAGTGTAAGTGGTTCTCATAGGAATTAAAAATTAATTAAAAAATTAAAGCTACAATCTGGGGTGCCTGGGTGGCTCAGTGGGTTAAGCCTCTGCCTTCAGCTCAGGTCATGATCTCGGGGTCCTGGGATCGAGCCACACGTCAGGCTCTCTGCTCAGCAGGGAGCCTGCTTCCCCCTCTCTCTCTGCTGCTCTGCCTACTTGTGATCCCTCTCTCTATCAAATAAATAAAAAAATAAAATCTTTAAAAAACAAAACAAAACACATGAACCATGGGCCATTGTTTTTTTAAATAAAAGGAAGGAGGATCTTATTAAAGTCAATATTTAATCAACCCTTATCGTTCAAGATTTTCATGACCCATTGGGTCATCTTGGACCTTTCAAAATGATTTTAAAGCATTTATCTTTAACCTGCTCTGATAAATTTAGGTACTTCTTCAAATGCCTGTTCTGCTTCATGACTAGATAATTGTCATCGCATCAATGGCTGTCTTCTATTTAATTTGGCTAATGACATCTATTGTTAGGGAAGCAAGTTCCTTTCAGCATGAGTATTTCCCAGCAATTTAGAAGACATTCAGTTCTGTTCCAGCTGCAGACCTGAAGCAGGGGTTCTCATCCCAACTGCACATTGAGTCCTCTGGGTAATTTTTGAAATATACTGATTTCCAGGTTCGATCCCTAGAGATTCTGATTCAATTAGTCCTCAGTGTGTCCTAGGCAATGGTGTTTGGAAAAAGCTGCTCCGGTGATTAAAACATATATGGCCATAGTTGAGAATTACTGTCTTGAGACTGTGTTGTCATACAAGAAGAAAACCCAGCTCATCAGTTCCACAAGGGTTCCTTTAATTGGGATGATGTTGGGACAGAAATTGACTATGAGCCTTCGTGTAACCTTGATGTCTCTTTGTGAAAAGATATTGTTTATAGGGGCAAAGTGCTGGAATCAGCTGAAACGCCTCCCAAAAAGTGAGGAATCAAATCACTGTATATTCATACAAATGAATAACGTAGCTAATAAAGTGTTTTATGAGGTGAAACAAGAGTTATTTTTATGTCACAATAAAGTTAATACATTTTCTTTTTAAAAGCTTTTGGGCAACATATAAAAGCACACAGAAGGAAATGGAAGTCCCCCGTGATGCCACCGAGCAACAACCTATGTTAATCTGGTGGCCATCCATCCGAATCTCCCCATTTCTTCCACTCTTCCTTATACTGAAGAAGATGGAGATGATGAGTATATATACACATATATGCTGGGCAACCTCACCTTTGTGACCCCAGGTCCCATCAGCCCCCTAAGCAGTACCAACACCACATCTGCTCTGTGTCCCTTCAGCCCTGGCTCTGGTAGGAGCTTTGTGCTGTTGCAAATCCCTGCGTGTCTCACTTTCCCAGCTATCCAATACCTTTGTAACTAATCCTCTGGCTCAGTTTTCTTTAATGTCGACCAACACAAAGGGTACAGAAGGGTATTTTTGGTATTTTGGGGCCAAAGGAGATACACGTTTTAAAACAACTTTTACAGGGGTGCCTGGGTGGCTCAGTTGTTGAGCATCTGCTTTCGGCTCAGGTCATGACCCCAGGGTCCTGAGGTCAAGCCTTGCATGGGGCTCCCTGTTTGGTGGGAAGCCTGCTTCTCCCTCTCCCTCTGCTGCTCCCCTGCTTGTATGCGTGTGTGCATGCTCCCTCTCTGTCAGCTAAGTAAATAGAGCCCTTTAAAAAATTAAAAAAAAAAAAAAAGAGAATGGTCAAGTTTCATTCTTCTACATATAGCTGTACAGTTTTCCCAGCAACATTTATTGAAGAGACTGGTTTTTTTCCACTGTATATTTTTTCCTGTTTTGTCCAAGATTATTTGACCATAGAGTTGAGGGTCCATATCTGGGCTCTCTACTCTGTTCCACTAGTCTATGTGTCTGTTTTTGTGCCAGTACCATGCTGTCTTGGTGATCACAGCTTTGTAGTAAAGCTGGAAAATAGGTAGCGTGATGCCCCCCGTTTTATTTTTGTTTTTCAACATTTCCTTAGCAATTCAGGGTCTCTTCTGATTCCATACAAATTTTAGGATTATTTGCTCTAGCTCTTTGAAAAATACTCGTGGAATTTTGATCGGAATGGAATTAAGAGTATAGATTGCTCTAGGCAGTATAGATGTTTTAACAATGTTTATCTTTCGATCCAAGAGCATGAAATGGTCTTCCATCTTTTTGTGTCTTCTTCAGTTTCTTTCATGAGTGTTCTGTAGTTCCTCGAGTACAGTTCCTTTACCTCTTTGGTTAGGTTTATTCCCAGGTATCTTATGGTTCTTGGTGCTATAGTAAATGGAATCGATTCTCTAATTTCCCTTTCTGTATTTTCACTGTTAGTGTATAAGAAAGCCACTGATTTCTGTACATTGACTTTGTATCCTGCCACGTTGCTGAATTGCTGTATGAGTTCTAGTAGTTTGCGGGTGGAATCTTTTGGGTTTTCCATATAAAGAATCATGTCATCTGCGAAGAGAGAGAGTTTGACTTCTTCATTGCCAATTTGGATACCTTTTATTTCTCTTTGTTGTCTGATTGCTGTTGCTAGGACTTCTAATACTATGTTGAACAAGAGTGGTGAGAGTGGGCATCCTTATTGTGTTAACGAAACTCGACCATTCTCTTACACCGTACACAAAGATAAACTCAAAATGGATAAAAGACCTCAATGTGAGACAGGAATCCATCAGAATCCTAGAGGAGAACATAGGCAGTAACCTCTTCGATATCAGCCACAATATCTTTCAAGATATGTCTCCAAAGGCAAAGGAAACAAGAGCAAAGATGAACTCTTGGGACTTCATCAAGATCAAAACCTTCTGTACAGCAAAGGAAACAGTCAACAAAACAAAGAGGCAACCCACGGAATGGGAGAAGATATTTGCAAATGACAGTACAGACAAAAGGTTGATATCCAGGATCTATAAAGATCTCCTCAAACTCAACACACACAAAACAGACAATCCTCTCAAAAAATGGGCAGAAGATATGAACAGACACTTCTCTAATGAAGACATACAACTGGCTTCATCATTAGCCCTCAGGGAGATTCAAATTAAAACCACATTGAGATATCACCTTACACCACTTAGAATGGCCAAAATTAACAAAACAGGAAACAACATGTGTTGGAAAGGATGTGGAGAAAGGGGAACCCTCTTACACTGTTGATGTAAACTGCAAACTGGTGCAGCCACTTTGGAAAACAGTGTGGAGATTCCTCAAGAAATTAAAAATAGAGCTTCCCTATAACCCTGCCATTGCACTATTGGGTATTTACCCCAAAGATACAGATGTCGTGAAAAGAAGGGCCATCTGTACCCCAATGTTTATAGCAGCAATGGCCACGGTCGCCAAACTGTGGAAAGAACCAAGATGCCCTTCAACGGACGAATGGATAAGGAAGATGTGGTCCATATACACTATGGAGTATTATGTCTCCATCAGAAAGGATGAATTCCCAACTTTTGTAGCAACATGGACGGGACTGGAAGAGATTATGCTGAGTGAAATAAGTCAAGCAGAGAGAGTCAATTATCATATGGTTTCACTTATTTGTGGAGCATAACAAATAGCATGGAGGACAAGGGGAGTTAGAGAGGAGAAGGGAGTTGAGGGAAATTGGAAGGGGAGGTGAACCATGAGAGACTATGGACTCTGAAAAACAATCTGAGAGTTTTGAAGTGGCGGGGGTGTGGGAGGTTGGGGGAACCAGGTGATGGGTATTAGAGAGGGCACGGTTGCATGGAGCACTGGGTGTGGTGCAAAAACAATGAATACTGTTACACTGAAAAGAAATTTAAAAAATTTTAAAAACAAAATAAAGTTTATATGACACAATGAGGAATTGTTTTGCAGTCAGAAAGTAAAAATTCATGAGAGAACATGTTTTCCTGGACCCTCTATTCCTGGGATTTATTATTCTCTATAATCTTTGTCAGTTTCAAAGTGTTTCTTTAATTTGCATTTCGTTTCCTGTGCTAATGTTTTCCTGATTTGTAGGCTTGAATACATTGCCAGGGTAGGACCCCTGCCCTTTTTGTTCCCAATTGCATCCTCAGCCTTTGTCTCTGTGGCTGTCAAATGATAAACATCCATTATTATTAATTGAACAAAGGAAGAAATGCATATGAATTTTCTATTCTGTTCTATTGTCACTTAGAACAGGCCTGCTCTATAATGTATTCTATTATTTAATTGGGAAATTCCCTTTCATTAGCGTTTATTTTTTTATTCCTTCCAGTATTTTCTTGGATGTTCACATTCCACAGCAATAGACTTAGAAACACTTTTCTTAAATTCTTCCCTTCACTCCCCCAAATATTATTTCCATTGGTACTTTGATTAAGAGAGTGTGAAATTTCTAAATTAAATTGGTAGAGGAATGACTTTTTAAAAAATTTTATTTGTTTATCTTGGGAGGGGGGAGGTTCAGAGAGGGAGAAGCAGATTCCCTGCTGAGTAGGGGGCCCAGCACAGGGCTTGATACCAGGAGCTCGAGATCATGACCTGAGCCAAAAGTAGATGCTCAACCAACTAAGCCATGCAGGTGCCCCAATAATTGACATCTTTAAAATAACTGATCTGTAAATCTCTCTTGTTTGGTTCTTTTTTGTGCCACCTTTCTACCCTGTACTCAACCCATTTGTATACCACTTTCTGCCCCAAAGACTGTGTGATCCAGACAGCCTTACCCTCTGGCTTCTGGTTGGGTTTGGCCAAGGGGAAGAACTGACCAAAAAAAAAAAAAATGCAGGATAGCAAAGTATTTTTCCTTCCAGCTCTTACTTGATTCAGTTTCAAAGCTCTAGTGGTTGGGTGTGGCCAGGAAAGCACAAGTTCCAACTTAACCATTTTGATATATAGGTCATTGTCTGCCCTGCATATTTTCAACAATTTGAGTTACACCTGTCTTTAATGGTCACTTTTTAAATAGTGGATATTTCTATTTTAAAATCACCCCAGATCTAACTATTAAAAGCTAGTTTTTGAAATGTTCATGATTTTCCCCCTTGGGATTATATTTTATATTATATATGTTTATGCAGTTTGTAATTCTCTTTTGCTCTGCCTTTGTATTACACCATGAACATTTCTCAATGTCATTAAGTCTATTCAAGACTATATGCCAAATATAATCAGTTAGAAAATACAATAGAAAAGTATTCCACTAATTAAAACAAAATTATAAAACACATAGAATTTAATCTAAGATAAAGTATGTAATCTTTTACTTAAGCAACAGAACTTTACCATGGGATGTAAAAGGAGTTTAAATGAAAGGACCGGAATACCATTAATCGGGGTACCAATAAGAAACACAAGGCAGAGTCAAAGATAATCTAATCAAAGTTCTGGTCAGAGTTGTGCACAGGGTGAAGGGAAGCAACAATGAATGTCAGAGTACCCAGGAACTAGCGAAAGTGGGAAGCCTAATATCACCCTTTCTAGACGTGACGAAAAGAGACAAGAGCTACTTTCTCGGAGCCTGGTAAAAGACGGAGGTGAGGAAGACAGGATGTGGTCACGGAGAGGGGGAAATTCAGCCACTTCCAGAAATGTGAGTTGACTACAGCTAGCAAAATTATGCAGGATGGCAGCTGACTTTTTGGAGACTGAGATCATAATTCACCCCTAAGTATTGTCCACATTGGTGATGGTCAGCTAGTTTGGGGGTAGGATAACATGTTTTATTCATCAGTGGAAGAAAGAAGGGTCAATAATAGTGTAGCTAAAATGTTAGGCAACTCCAGTTGCTTTCCATGTCAATACTTGTGTAACTGGTCAGAAATTTAGGATTTTGAATATTTATAATCTTGGGTTTTCAATCACAACTTATGATGCTGATTCTTCTGTAACTGAATTCAGAGAAGTAGTATAGAGTGGAAATAACTCAGGACTTGGACTTTATGTGCCCTTTTTACAATGGGTATGATAATGTCCAGCATTCGTCCCTCAGAGAGGGATTGTGAGAGTACAATAGGCAGCATGTGTGCTGTTGCTTTCTAAAGTGCTATGCAAATGTGTCTCCTAAAGTGCTACGCAAATGTGGGCAGTAATGACCACACATGAATATTCAAACCACCATCCACTTGTATGTTGTCAGTTGCTTTACGAGTTGCTGGTATGAATGCATTCCAAGAGATGATATTTCATATGTCTACACTCGAGTCACAAATTCTTTTGATGCTATAAAGAAATGCCCTACATGTCCATGTTACTGGTAGAAGTACTCATTGTGGCACAATCAAAAGTTTTACTTTGCAACATGTTGATAATTACTTTTTCATACTAAATCTATACATAAAAAGGAAGTTATGTATCCTCATATCTGATGACTGTGTTAATAACTCGCTTTAAAAATATCTAGGGGCACCTGGGTGGCTTGGTTGGGTAAGCATATGACTCTTGGTTTTGGCTCATGTCATGATCTCAGGGCTGTGAGATCGAGCCAGGTGCCGGGCTCCATGCTGGGCATAGAGTCTGCTTAAGAGTCTCTCTCCTGGGGGCGCCTGGGTGGCTCAGTGGGTTAAGCCGCTGCCTTCGGCTCAGGTCGTGATCTCAGGGTCCTGGGATCGAGTCCCGCATCGGGCTCTCTGCTCGGCAGGGAGCCTGCTTCCCTCTCTCTCTCTGCCTGCCTCTCCATCTACTTGTGATTTCTCTCTGTCAAATAAATAAATAAAATCTTTTTAAAAAAAAAAGAGTCTCTCTCCTGGGGCGCCTGGGTGGCTCAGTAGGTTAAGCATCTGCCTTCAGCTCAGGTCATGATCTTGGGGTCCTGAGATCGAGCCCTGCATGGGGCTGTCAGCTCAGTAGGGAGCCCGCTTCCCCCTCTCTCTCTGCCTGCTTCTCTGCCTACTTGTGATCCCTCTTTGTCAAATAAACAAATAAAATCTAAAAAAAAAAAAAAGAGTCTCTCTCCCGGGGCCCTGGGGTGGCTCAGTCATTGAGGGTCTGCCTTTGGCTCAGGTCATGATCCCAGAGTCCTGGAATCTAGCCCCATATCAGGCTTCTGGTCCATGGGAAGCCTGCTTCTCCCTCTCACACTCACCCTGCTTGTGTTCCTTCTCTTGCTGTGTGTCTTTCTCTGTATCAAATAAGTAAATAAAATCTTTAAAACAAACCAAAACAAAAGATTCTCTCTCCCTCGCCTTCTGGCCCTCCCCCAACTCACTCTCTCTTTCTCAAAAATAAATAAATAAATAAATAAATAAAATAAAATAGAACAATTGCTTTAAACAACAAATAAAAATATCTAAATAGTAAGGCGAATAACAAACATGATGTCGTCTTTCTGCATTAGCAAAATAATGCAGCCCTCAGGCACAATGAGCGTAGATGCTGCAGAGACCTTGGACCCAGGTAAACACAGACATCAACTGCATCTTAAATCGCCTACGTCAGCCACCGTCCATCATAACGGCCATTGGCAAGGGGAACGGATGACAGAATGTTTTCCCCTCTCCAGTGCCTACAGTTTTTAGAGTCACCTAAAGTTAAAAGAAAAAAATCCTGGAAGACAGGCTCACATGAAGTACCGTTTTGTTCATTTCGCATTTAGGATTTCCACTTCAGGTTACACATGGCTTGACAAATTGCACTAATTGTGCTCGCCTCAGACGGACACTCAATAGTTGTCAACGATTTACCAAGCCTAAACCAGCACCATCCATTTCCACGAGGCTCCGATCAAAATGCCCGGCTTAAGAGCCTTCAATTCCACCTCAAGACTATTTGCTATACTTAAGCTTTTCAAAATGCACAACATCCATGATGTGACAGGTTGACTGAGGTGGGTAATAAAAACATTCCAGAGAATGGGGAAGCTTCTCTCTGTTTTGAGCACAGTCACGAGCTCAGGAAAAGCTTTTAAGTCTCGCTATGTCATTTTCATGACTTACAGTTTGAGGTTTTCAACAGTCAAACACAGGCAAGCATATGTCTGGGTACGGAGCCCATAGAAGTCCGGCCAAAAGCATCTTTTGATTTGTGATGATTTAAAATGAATGAAATCATTCTTTAGTGCAGCTGACAAACTCTTCTCACATAGAAACGCAACATCTTTTAATTGAGTTGGCAGTGGAGACACTCAAATTTCTTTTGTCATCTAAATCACTCTGTTTAGCTAGAACCTTTATTGCTACTTCAGAACATCTGCTCCAATTAAAGGATAGCTGTGTCTCCCCTCATTTGAATGGCAGAGGAAGGTTAATTTTAATAGGCCCCATAGGCAAAAATCTGTTCTTTGCTGGATTTGAGATAGTTTCATGTTCTAAAGACAGCCTTAAGAACTGATGGAAAACTATACGGATTAGGACCCATCCTTGCAGCTTATATACGCATGTAACTGCAAGGACATTGACATGTAACACCAAGATATGTGGTCAAGGAGTGCCAGTGGGGCTCAGTCCTTAAGCATCTGCCTTCAGCTCGGGTCACGATCCCGGGGTATCCTGAGATCAAGCCCCACATTGGTCTCCCTCTCCGTCTGCTGCTCCCCTGCTTGTGTTCCTGCTCTCTCTGTCACGTAAATAAATAAAATCTTAAAAAAAAAAAAAGATATGTGGTCAAGATCAAGCCAAACCACAGTGAGCTGTTAGACAAGTTGGGCTGCGAGGGAACAGAGGCTGTGTGGGGTTGGAATATTCATTGGGAACATACACCCCCAAAGAGCGCCAGAAGTAGCCATCAGACCATCGAATGAAGAGGGGGAAGAGGAAAGTATGCAGGAGACTGAAAAGGGGACGACATGGCTGACTTAGCTCAGGGTAAGCGAGAGCACCAGGCCCACAGTTGAAAACAGACCCTCAGAGACAGGTTCTTCCCCAGAAATCCCGAAGGATGAGGAGGCAATTTGGCGACCGAAGAACTTGGAGAAAGGTCCTCAGGCACAGACCCTTGTAGCTACAATATATTAACTGGATATTGACAGTCATTGACCAGAATTTGGGGGTCCTGGGTCAGATGCGTCACATTTCATGGGAGTTTTGAGATTTTTGACACACTGTTTCGTGTCAAATAAGCATCAATTCTGATAAATTTGTGCAACGCATGTTAGCCAACAAGCTGGCAACCATTCCTGGGTCCACATTTGGGGTATTTCAGTTGTGATTACAGAGGAAAGCATCTGTGATAGAAAAGACAGTATTCCACAAAAACCAGTTACAGGGGTAGAGAGGAAAGAGTACAACAGCTTCGGTATTATGTACGCAAGCTATACCTCCCAGCCAGTAAGTGTCCTCAGTGCAAACACTGTTCTACCTGCTCGACGCTCAAGAGCTCATAAACCCCTTGTCAGAAAGCCTCTTAATTCTGGAGCAGCTTCAAAGCTTTCAAAGTACCTCCAGATATGATCTAATTTGGGCCTCTCACAAATTCCCCATTTGTGTTCCAGAGAATTCATCATTCCCATTTTACAGATAAAGCAACTGAGCCTCAAAGAGTTTAAATACATAGCTGAAATTTATCCAGATCGTTCACGAGGGAAAGAGGCACCGAAACCAGTTAGTCCAGTGATCAGCCCCTTTAACTGCAGAGAATGGACCATTGCAAGTCGACCCTTCAACCCTCTCCCATTCACTGACAGGAGAGGATGACGGGGCAGGAAGCTTCGTGTTTACTGCAAACCATTCTGCATTCTATTCCTTTTCTTCGGGGTTTTATTGACTTGGGAAAAACATTGCTTTTGGAAACAAATGTGGGGTGTTATTTTTGGTTGTGCACCCCCAAATTGAGGCAAAATATGACAGGATCACTTTGGAATCTGGTTTCTGGTGTGCAGCACACAATCTTTCCCGCCAAAACCCAACACTATGTGCTGCCAGCCTATAAAATTCCTCTGATACTGGAAATACTAATCTCGGTTATGTGTTTTCACTGATTACTTTGCGACTCCTTTCATACATCTGAAATATAAGCCTCTTGATTTTAACTGCAAGATTTTTCTTTTGTTCCACTCTTTGGATCCCAGGAGAAAGGATTCGGAACAAGGTTATTTAAAAACAAAATAAACTTTAAAGGCAACCAGCTGACTTCTAGGTAGGTGTGTTTTGGGGGAGGGCTTGTGAGACACATTGGGATTATAGAAATGATTCCATCATCCACTTAACTGTAACAGGGGAGCTGTTTTTCCCGCTGGTCTCATCCTCACACAACTCAGAGCCTAAGAGCTCATAGGATCACACCAGAAAGGTCTATGTTTTCAAAATAATCAGCAGTTTTAATCGATCTAATGTTATTTTCAGCAGCAGGTCAGTAACTTCTTCCATCTTGAGGGATACAGGCACTGCCCGGGATGTGAGGCCTAAAAAAAATGGAAAACCATAAGAAGAGGGGGGTGGGGGAGAGGAAACCAACAGGGGTGAGGGAAGATGAGGGAAAGGAGAGAAAAGGACACTTAAAGATGCAGATTCAAATAAGAGGCGGAGCATCCTGGGAGCATGTTGTCCTCAACGATCCACAGGACTCACTCCCTCAACCTCCTCCAAGCCTTGGTGGGAATGTCACCTTGTCACAGAAGCCTGCCAGGCCCCCCTTAGGGAAAACTACAATATCTGCGCTCTCTCCACTTGGGGTCCCTGTCACTCTCACCCCCTTGCTCCTTTTTTGTTTTCCACAACACTAATCAGTCTCAAAGATGGTCAGTTTCCCTCCTTCTTTACATTTCCTTTCTAGGATGCACATCTCCCTGCTAGAATGAGGGCGACGATTTCTGCAAGTTTTTAAATTATATGTACGAGGGACGCAGAATGATGCCTGGCAGAAGAGGCTACTCCACAGGAGAGGAAATCATGTGGCTGGAATCTTCCATCTGGAATCACTGACGAAGCGACCCCCTAAAATGTAGACACCTGTTCTGGCATTGGCCCACGGAATCTAGTACTGGGGATGCTACTGTTATCAGGAACAGCATTTTCTTGACCAGCACACAACCCTCTTGGCGAAGTCTCAGCTTCCCTTGGTTTACACAGTGGTTGTGTTCCTGGAAATCGCTGCATGTATTAAATCCATGAGGAAGCGCTCAGCGTCCATATGTACATTGGAATTAGCTTCTGGATTTCGATTCTAAAGGTACAGTGGGGATTTTTTCAAAAGATTTTATTTATTTATTTGACAGACAGATCACAAGTAGGCAGAGAGGCAGGCAGAGAGGCAGGCAGTGAGAGAGGGGCAAGCAGACTCCCTGCTGAGCAGAGAGCCAGATGTGGGGCTCGATCCCAGGACCCTGAGATTGTGACCTGAGCCGAAGGCAGTGGCTTAACCCACTGAGCCACCCAGGTGCCCCAGTGGGGATATTTGACATCAATCTTTTCTTGTGGCTCCTGTCCACTGAAAGGAGAGCAGCACATCCCCACTAGCCGTGAGGAAACCCCCCCCCAAACCCCAAATCAACCAAGTTGTCACATCTGCCAAAGTCTACCCTATGGGACTTTACCGACCCTCCACTGAGAACCACGGAGTGGACACAGAGCTGAGCACTGTGACAGTATGACCTGTCTTAAAAACAGCATAGTGACAGCCGAGATTGCAAAATCAGCGCCTGCTTAAAAACAAGTATGTAACAAGCAACATTTTCATCAATGTAATGAATGTGGATAAGCAATCATTGGAATTTTGTTCCCAGCCTTACTTTTTTTTTTTCTTCCGAACTCTGTTTTTCCTGATCTCAATTGACCAGAAAAGTATCTCAAGTGACAACCTCACTTTAGCAATAACTTGATTATTTAAAAAATCAAATCCATCATTATAAATTCCCATAAAAGAGTCCTTTTTCTTAGGTAATGATAATACAGCCAGCCTGATGTATCACACTCCCTATTTAAGAAAACAAAGAAAGAAAAAGTGTATCCGTATACATACCTCCTCATGGGTAGAAATTCACTAAAGGCTTTCTTTTGCACACAGCTAAAAAGTTATGAGCTCTGAGCATTAGCCTTGCAAATACATGTACATTGTTTCTAATTTCCTGTAAGGAGAAGGACTTTGTCTGATGCACGCATTCCCCTCCACACTCTCCTCTTGTCCCTGAAGAAAATTTCAGATTTGTTCTGCATTATCACTACCTAATGATGATCACCTTCCCTCCTATTCTTGAGTTTTAAACAGCATTTTTCAGTGACATACAACATTGAGACATGAGCAATAAATCTGCAGTTACGAACAGCTTGCTTTTATGGAAATACGTCAAACTGAATATATTACAATGATAACCTTCACATCAGCTTGTCACAGCTTACTTTCTTTCATTTTTGGTGCTGACAAATATGCATTTAAATAAAATATCCCATGTGATATTTAATGTTTTTATAAATATTATAACTTCTACAGATAAGTTAACTTAAGCCTTGCAGTGACCTCACACACAAAAGCTGTGCATTTTCTCTCATTTTTTTCTATTAGTGTTAGGCACTGGGCACTGAACGAAGGCTCAGATGACTGTTCCCAGCTTCTCCAAGGGACCTCAGTTCCCTCATCTATAAAACAGATACCCTTAGATGAGCTCCAACATGTTCTACCTATTAGAATTTGAAATATCTGTCAGTGAACAGTTCCAGAAGTCAGGGCATTTCGGGAAGTCGATTTTTAGCTCAGAGTCTTATTATTTGCAAGGACAAAAAACAAAAAAACAAAACCCAAATCTAAATATTAGTGGAATATTCCTTAGGACTGAAAAGTATGTGGAATTACAATATGTTTGATTCTTAGGTCAGAATATATTTGGATTCTGCCTGTCTGTCTCCTTTATTCACACCGCCCCTTGCCAGTTTCTCTGCCTCACTCCCTGGGAGCTGTTCTACCTCCGTGCTAAGCTCTGCCCCTCTCAGGTCACAACTGATCGACCTTGCTTTGATTTCAGCTTTTTTTTTTTTTTTTTTTGGCAGTTTTGAACATCCTCTTTCTTACCCAGTTGTAGGACAGAAGACTTGCAGAATCATGGTGTTTGCAGATTTCTAATCTTCTGCTTTAGCATTTAGCCAGGGCCTAAATCACACTTTAGGAATGACTTCTTTATGGATTCACTGACAGCAATATTTAATGTTTAATCAAAATGGGTAGGTAGTGATCCCAAGTTGCAAAGACCTCTTCAAAGACGAAGGACAGTGAATTTGGGTACACAAACGTTTTTATTCTCCTTCTCCCCTTTAATCCATCATCCTAATGAGCAGGGGATAAGGTTCTATCTCAAACCTTGTTTCTGCTGCTTCCTTTTTTTTTTTTTAAAGACTTTTATTTATTATTCATTTGAGAGAGAGAGTGAGGGCACACAAGCAGGGGGAGCTGCAGAGGGAAAGGGAGTAGCAGACTCTCTGCTCAGTAGGGAGCCCAATACAGGGCTAGATTCCAGGACCCTGAGATCATGCCCTTGAGCCCAAGGCAGATGCTTAATGGACTGAGCCACCGAGGCGCCCCTCCAAGTATGGTCTTTGGGCCAGCCACATTGGTAGGACTTGGAAGATTATTAAAAAGGCAGAATTGCTGGCCCCATCTCAGTTCTGCTGAATCAAAATCTGCATTTTTGACCAGCCCTCAGGCGGTTGGTGTACACATCAATGTTTAAGAAGCTGAGGTCTAAAACAGGAATCTCTTTCTCACTGCCCTAAAGCCCCTCGCAGACCATTTGCATGGATAATATCCGAAACCTTAGGGCAACTACCTCTCCAATCCCCCTCTTTCCACCACAAGGCAGCCTGCGACCCAGAGCCAAAACTTTATGCTCCAAGTCTCATTTCTTTACCCCCGGCCCCTTCATTTATCATAGGCTAAGCACATGCCTGGGCACCTGAAGAATGCTCAGCAGCATCTTGTTTGATCGAACTGAGAACCCAGTGGGGCATCTGTAAAGGAAATGTGTCTCCGAATCTATTTGGATGACATCTCTGACATGATAAACTTCCTACCGCTTCTTCAATTGGCACCCAATGGCGCAGGCACATGTTTCTTTTTCACTTCTTTCCTTCTTGTGAAAAATCAATAAATGGCGTGTGATAGCTTTCCTGGAGAGTAAATTAATTGAATATTGTTGCAGACTTTATTATGAAGTTAATATTCCAATATTCCTCCCCCAAAGTAACATTAGAACGAACTAGGGCATCTAAGTGGAACACCAAATTTTACTCATGGAAAACGAAAACCCAGGCTCTTCTTGCTTAATCAAATAAGACAATATATATTCAATGTATTCTCAGCTTTGTGGACCAGGCAATTGATTTTATATGTTGGAATCCTTTTTTTTTTGCCTAAGATTTTCTTATATTACTGGCAAGGTAGGATTCTAATTTTCGTCATTCAATGATAAGCCTCATTAAGTGGTAGTAGATGGTATTTAATTTTTCCAGTGATACATCCTTACCTTTGGCCCTGTGACGTGCGGAGTCCACTGCGGCAGGGGTACACTTTCCTGTCCCACCGCCACCAGACTGGGTCATCGGACTTGCTTTGGCCAGTGAAATGTGAGCCAAGGTGATGTGTCCCACTTCAGAGCAGAAGCTGTAACAGGCATCTGGAGCTTTTGCCAGCTCTATGGCTTTTCCCTTTGGCAAGAGAATGGCATATCTCAGATGGTGTTTGCTTCTTGCAGCCTGAAGAAACATATGAAACCACAAGTTAGCTTGACCTGTACCCAACATGCAAAGAGAGGGGAAGAAAAATTCCTTTTATTAAGTACTTGAGATTTGTAGTTACCGATTCCCTAAGCAGGAAAGTAGAAAAAGGTAACATGCCTTATTTTATAATCATCATCTAATTTTATTCAATATTATATATTTCTGATCGTGGCAGATAGCATAAGATGGCCACCCGTAATCACTTGGTGTTTACGCCTTGGTGCAATTCCTTCCCCTCGAGAGTGCCCAAGACTTGTCATTTGCCTCTAAGCAACCGGATAGGGAAAATGTAATGAACTTTCCTTCCCATGATGGCGTTACATTGTATAAGTTTGCCACAGAGACTTCCCTTGCTGGTTGGCTATGGCAAGTGATCAATTTGGGGAAGCCCATGTATCAAAGAATGGTGGTCAACTTCTAGAAACCGCCAGCAGCGTCTCGAGCTGAAGGTGGCTTCTACCTGTTAAGGGGCTTCCAGCCATAAAAAGTCAGGCCACTCAGTACTACAGTTGTAAGGAAGTTAGTTCTTCATACAACATAGGCAGATTCCCATTTGCGTCTATAGATAAGCTTGCCACAGACCTGACACACCTTGATTACACCCAAGCAGAAGAGCTAGCTAGCTAAGCCAGGCCTGGACTCCTGACCCTTATTTAAATCATTAATTTTGTGGCAATTTGTTCCACAACCATACAAAATTAATGCACTGAATTTCGAAGCAGTATCTGTTGAACATTCAGAAAAGTTGAAGAAAACAACTACGTCTGCTATGCTAAAAATTCCCGTTATTTTTAATATTTTAGTACAACTTCTCTAAGTCCTTCCTATACATACTCTATCTCTATTCTAATCTCTCTTAGAAAGTGCCCTTGTAAGTTGGCATCCTGTTTTTCTCACTGATGATCATGGAATAAGCTTTCTAACCCCAGGAGGCAAGTTTCTTGAGAGCGGGCACTGGAGTAGGGCCTGACACATGATAGCATCTAAAACTCTACTTGTTGAATGGGTAGATGAATGCCTTGATGTTTTACATCTGTAAGAGTTCATAAACTTTCTTCTAGTGGTCACATAAAATCCCATAAATGGAGTGACTACAATCTACCTAACCGTTCCTCTGCTTTTGGTTTGTAGTTGACCCTGACAAATACATAATTTTAAATTAATCCATTATGCATACCTTCCTCTAAGCCAAACACACCTTTCTCCCCTGTCTCTGCATTCTACCCAATATTGCAAACAGGAGCATACCACACATATCTGGAAAGAGGGAAACACAATGATGAGCCAGCATCCTCCACTCTTAATATATGAAAATGAGAGACTGTCCCAGTTGGGAGAGACCTGAAAGTGAAGGTCACACAGCCAGTGAGCGGAGGAGTTTAGGTCCTTATTATTTTCCATCTAGACTATTTCAAAAGGCTTATAATATGCATCTTGTTTCTTTAATACAATCCTGGCCTTGGGCACCTGGGTGGCTCAGTGGGTTAAGCTGCTGCCTTCGGCTCAGGTCACGATCTCAGGGTCCTGGGATTGAGTCCCGCATCGGGCTCTCTGCTCAGCAGGGAGCCTGCTTCCCTCTCTCTCTCTCTCTCTCTCTCTCTGCCTGCCTCTCTGCCTACTTGTGATCTCTCTCTGTCAAATAAATAAATAAAATCTTAAAAAAATACAATCCTGGCCTTATTGTTAGATTAATCTTCCTATTATATGGGTGGAATCATGCCTATCTCCTTCCTATAAAATCCAGTAATGGATTCCCAGTGCCTAGAAAATAATGTCCAAACTCCCAAGAATTCATATAGGGTTCTACCCTGCATCACGTCATCTGTACTTTCAGCATTGTTTTTCCCAAGTTCTTCTATATTTATTTAGGACGTGCATGTCTATCATCCCTGAGCATACAATATGTTAATAAATTCTTGTATTTTATTCTCCTGTTGTTGTTTATTTGACTGGACTGTCTTTGCCATCATTTTCTAGTTATCAAAATGATTAATATCCTTCAAAGCCAAGAAGTTATGCTACCTTGTTACATTTTCCCTGAGAATCCTAGTCAGAATGAGGAATTCCCGCCTCTGTAATTCCATCCTGTCTTGTACCACAAGATCTATGATGAGCTCTTTCATCTGAGGGATTTCTCCATGAAAGCAAACAATTGATTAAATGAAGCAGAAAAACCCCCCTACTTTCATGAAGCTTATATTCCAGGAAGGGAAGAAAGACATGAACAACTACACAAATGGCTCAGTGATAGATTGTCAGAAGGTAAATTAAATCAAGGCAAAGGGATGATGAGTAACTAGGGTGTGTGTGTGTGTGTGTGTGTGTGTGTGTGTGTGTGTAGGTGGATATCCGCATCTATGTGCCATTTTTATAGCCTGATCAATGTAGGCATCTCTAATAACACGACTCTTAAGCAGAAACGAAAGGAAGTGAGGGTTGAGCCATGTGAGTATCTAGAAGAGTCATCTTGATTTTGAATGTAGAAGTGACATTATCTGACTTGTGTTATTGCAGGATTATTCTGGTTACTTTGTTGAGAACAGATGGTAGAAGGTCAAGGTTAGAAGCAGGGGGACCAGTTAAGGAGTCATTACAGAAATCTGGGTAAGAGGTGCTGATGATTCACCCTAGGGAGGTAGTGGCAGAAATGGGATGAATTAGTTTTTGAATATATTTTGAAGGGAGAGACACTCAACTAACTATAAGCCACCCACCAGAATGCCAGCTCTATGAGAGCTGAGAATTTGATCTTTTTAGCACAGCCTTATCTCCAGGAAGTAAAACAGTGCCTGGCACTTAGTATGTACTCAATAAATACATGTTCATCAAATGAAGAGCCTAAATGATATACTAATAGATTAAATATTCATTTTGTGTGAATGTGAAGAGTAAAATATAACTTCTGTTATTAACTAGAGCAAGTAGAATAAAGTTGCCATTTATTGAGATGGGAAACGGAAGTTATTGGATGCCTTGGGGGGGTGTTGGAAATTAGAATTTCTGCCTTATACATGTGAAGTTTGAAGTGCCTATTAGAAGTTAAAATGGAGTGCCAAGGAGACAAACATATTTCAGGGGAGAGGTCTATACTGAAGGTATGTATCAAGGAGTTGTCAGCAGAATATAAATGACATTTAGAGTCAGAGAATAGGATTAGCTCATGTAGGGATTGTATACAAATTAAAAAAGAAAGAAAGAAATCTGAGGACCGAGCCTTGGCATCCCAATATTAAGAGGTTGGGGAGAAGGGGATTCAGAAAAGGAGATGTAAGACACAGCCATTGAGCTAGGAAGGGGACCTCGAGAGGGGTACTGAGCCTGATGTGGGACTTGATCTTACGGCCCTGAGATCATGACCTGAGCCAAAACCAAGAGTCGGATGCTTACCCAACTGAGCACCCAGGCGCCCCTCAGATTTATCGTATAGGTTTACTGTAACATTCCAATTTGAAAATGTTTGGTTAAATCTCAAGTATTAATTAGTAATACTATATGGAACAATTTTCAAAATGAATCTACTGGATATTAAATGTTCTACTAACAATTAGACACCATACTATTATTTCCAGATTAGCTCAAAATAAGTTCCACTTGATCCTCTACTTATCAAGCTATTGTGGTTTTCTGTAGAAAGGCTTTGCCTCCTCAAGCAGACTGTGTGCTCCTTAAGGGGAGGAACTGGGGTTGATTCATGTACCTTCCCATAGCCTAGTGCAAGACTCGGTAGAGAATAAATCTACAAAATTGATTTATTGGATAAATCACTGAATAATGAAATGAATCTTTTTTTTGAAGATTTTATTTATTTATTTATTTATTTCACAGAGAGAGGTCACAAGCAGGCAGAGAGGCAGGCAGAGAGAGAGGTGGGGGAAGCAGGCTCCCCTCTGAGCAGAGAGCCTGATGTGGGGTTCGATCCCAGGACCCGGAGATTGTGACCTGATCCGAAGGCAGAGGCTTTAACCCACTGAGCCACCCAGGTGACCCCAACAAATGACTCTTAATCTGAATAGAAAAGAAATGCAAAAGAATAAAGATTAGGTAGGCACTTTGGCATTTTTTCTAAGTTAGAAAGTAAGCGCATTTCCCATGTTGGTTAGACAGCATTTCCCTGTTGACATCTTAGACAGCTTGCGAATACAACTGAGTAATGCTTGAGAGCTTTCTATTTGTAATAATCTCAGATGCACGTGCAATCAATAGTGCCACCCCAAATCAATGAATCCTGCCACAACAAAAATTACTCTGCCCTTTCCTTGTATAACACAAGGCGAGTTCAAATAACCTTTAAGGAAATACGCTATTACATCAAGAAATAATGTCAAACTTCTCCCCAAAACATTACCCAGTTGCCATTGCCATTAGCACCTGCCTCTCTTCAAGTAAAAAGGAGCAGTCGGGATATTGCCCGTGATTAGGATAATATTGCTACAGTGACTGGTGTATTCCCCACATGTCTTACGTACGACTTGTGCAACCTCTTCACCAGCACTAAAGGAAATAGAGCCCAATAAACAACAGAGACCGACATTTTATGAGAAAGAGAGAACTTGGTAGATAATAATTACCAGGAATAATTTGAGACACTTTTATTGCTTTTATATTAAATGACTGATACCAGCTAGAGCATCCATAACCTCTCTCTTGGCTCACGGCTGTAGGGTAAATAGTGGCTTCATCTGCCATAAGTGTCTATAAATTAATTTAGCCCTTATACTTCTTGGCAAATTCCGTATTTGTTCTCTGCAGGTGCAGGGAAAGCAGCTAGTTCCTTTCAATCTAAGAGAGAAAAACTGATCATTGTATCATATGTGTCATTTTCAGAAAGACTCTAAACCCTAACCACTTGTCCCCTGTTTGCCGGTCGAGCCTCAGTTATCTACCCTAAGGGACAAAAACAGCAGCAGAAAATCCATATTTTCTCTTAAGCTTTGGAAATGCTTTCTGTGATCATGGCAGTAGATATCACTTCACAATTCTGTTTTGTTTATGCTTCTTTTCAAATGTCTTTGTGTCTCCCGAGTGTGCCAGCTGGGAAGGCCAGCAGACTTGATCACAGCAAGGCTTAAAAATGAACTCAATTTGCTTCAAGAAAGATGGGAAGGGGGAGTGCGTAGGAGGATACATGAAGCAAAATGGTCTGTGAATTGGTGAAGTGGGTGATGGAAACGTGGAGGTCTCCTATACTATTCCCTTTACACTTTTATACATTTGAAACTCTCTGTACTATACATGTCATTTCAAAACACAAATCACCCACAATCTCCAGTACATCAACACGTGGTATTTGTTGAGCATTTTAAAATGTCTCAGACCCCATTCTGGGCACTGAGGAAGATAAATAAGCCACTATACCAGTCTGGAAAGAGCTAATAACTTAGCAGATTTAATGAAAATAATATTTACTGATTGCTTATGTGCCAGGACAGACTTATATTATCTCATTTAAACCTCACTCTGACTGTTACGCCCATAACCAAGGCTCAGAAAAGTTAACTGACTTGAATGATGCCACATGACTTGAAAGTGACTAAGCATGGATTCAAGCCTGGGTCTGATTAATTCCCAAACACTAGGACGTATACTGAATCCCCAGTTACTGCATCACTAGAAGAAATCTTTGTCAAGGAAACATACCTTTGTGTAACAAAGGAGCCCTCCTGGTTTTTCTGGTCCAAAGCCACAAAAAGTAACATTGTTGACCAACAGAGAAAGCATTCCAATTCTCTAATAGCCTTACAGACCTTAAGCTCAAACATATCGGGTAGATAAGACATTGTCTGTAGGTTGCCACGGAAGCCAATGATCTTTGATTCAGCAAATAATCTATATGTGTCATGTGCCCCAAACAAGTAAATCAGGCTTGTACATCTGAATAAAAAAGATGAAAGTCATTAATAATACCATTATCAATTATAATTTTTTATGCTTTTAGTTTTATTGAGACTGAAAACACATCTTGGCCCATTTCAATCTCATTTAAGGGCAGCAGGTCTCCTTGTTTCAAAGTCTGATTTTGAACTTGAAGTGAACAGTAAGAGACAATTCACTTCCAGAGAATGTTCTGTTCAAACTAATTCCAAGCATAATTTTTTGCAAAGCAATAAAATCATATGAGTTCTTTCCAGCCTCAAGTACAATTAGAGGCACTATTTTAAAAAGGCTTTAATTCTTTTGAAAATACAGGATCCAATTTTTAAAAAAATCAACAAACAAAGCTTTGCACTTGTTACTTGCTCTAAGTGTAGTAATATAAATAGCAGTACTGCTTTGGTTAAATGTTTCCTAATCAACCTGCTTTGTGCAATTAAAAAAAAGAACACATACACTCATCCATTATACTAATTTAATATGTTGCAAAGAAGGTATATCAGTTTAGAGATAAAACACCTATTTCTTAAAAAAAAAAAAAGAAGAAGATTGAGAATAAAGATAACTGAAGGAGAAAGGAAGAAAAGGTAATTCAAAACTAGTCTCATACTTCTTTTACTTGAACAAAGCACAATCCTGGTTTGAATACAAATGTGATATTTGGTCCAAAATAAACTATGTAAGAACCAAAAGCCAGAGAAGTCATTTGTCCATCTAAGGTGGAAAGAACTTAGGACATATTGGGATTTTTGAGTTGGTAAACAGTCAGGATATATTCAATATTAGAAATCTTAAGTGAATAATTCAATAAACAGCTTACAACTTTATACAATCCAGTGATGTGCTGAAAAACAGTTCTCTTAAAAAAAAAAAAAGAAAGCCTCAATGTGAAGCATTTGCTGATGGCGAGAAGACTCCCACCAAAGGCCTACTTCAGGCTACTGACATAACATTGAAAGCAGAGTTGGAAGAAGATGCACGTACAGTAATCTCCCATTTTTCACAGGGGATTCGTTCCAAGACTTCCCCTACCCTCAGTGGATGCCTGAGACCCCACGTCGAACCGAACCCTATGTAGACTCTGGTTTTTCCTGTACGTGCAGATGTATGATAAAGTTTACTTTATAAATCAGGCACAGGAAGAGATTAACAACAATAACTAATACGAGAGAATGATAACAATATACTGTCACGGAAGTCACAAATATCTCATTGTACTGTACTCAACCTTCCTGCGACGGTGAGAGATGATAAAATGCCTACGGGATAAGACACAGTGAGGTGAATGACGTGGTCATGGTGAGGTAGCGTCAGGCTACCGTGGACCTTCTGAGCATCACTGCCCTTGGGGAAACTGTAAAGGATGGAAAGCAAAACTGCGGATAAGGGGGAACCACTGTAGCTGGCTTTCTATACCTAATTAAGAGCCAACACTAGCATACCCTTAGATACACCCATGTAAGCAGACACTAATGAATCTGTAAAATATTTCCATCATCCTGGGAAGTTTCCTAATGCCCTCTCTAGCCAATTCCCTCCTGTCTCTAGATATTTCCAAATATAATCCCTATTCTGATTTCCAGAACTATAGATTAGTGTTCCCTGTTTTTGAAGTCCATAAGAACATCTTCACACTATATACACTCTGTTGTCAACTTCCATACTCCAGATATTTTCAAGATTTGTCCAGCCATGGTACATGTGAGTAGTTAACTTTCTCTGCATTGTTCAATGTTATTTATCTGAATATACAACAATTTGCTTATCCAATTTCTTGTTGATACACATTTGTTCTTTTTCAAATTTTTTTTTCAACTTTGGAATGTTATGAATAAATCTTCTAGAAATCATACTTATAAAAGTCTCTTTGTGAACAGATATTTTCATGAGGAATTCCAGGATCACGTATAAAGTGCATGTTTAGCTTTGGGAGAAAACGCCAAACAGGTTCCCCAAGTGACTCCAGCATTCCGCATTCCCACCAGCACTGTAGAAAACATGTGGATGTCTCACATCCTTGCCAGCATTCAGAGTTGTCAGTCTTTTTTAATTTTAGCCATTCTAGTGGGTGTGAAGCGGTATCTCATTACATTTTGAATTTGCATTCCCTGATGACTAATGATGTTGAGCAACTTTTCATGAACTTATTGCCAATTTATATATCATTTTTAGTGAAATGTGTCTTCAAGTATTCGGTCTTTTTTCAATGTAGAGTTGTGTGACTTTTATTGAATTGAGGAATACTTTATATGTTAGAGTTGTGAATACTTTATTAGGTATATATTAAAAATATCTTCTCCCACTCTGCAGATTAACTTTCCTTTTTCTTAATTATGACTTGATAAAGACAAGTTCTTAATTTATTGGAATTCATTTTATTCTTACTTTTTCCTTTATGGAAAATGTTTGTGTGTCCTGGAACTCTTTGCCTAACTCATGAAGATGCATTACCATGTATTTTACCACAAACTATAGTTTTCGTTTTTATAATTAAGTCCATGATTGATCTCAAATTAACTTTTGTCTAAGGTGAATCATATAGTTCAAGGGCCCCTGACCACATACACATGAATATCTGGTTTCTTTAGCACCATGTGTTGAAAATACTTTTCTAACCAAAGTGCCTGGGAAATTATGACAAAATCAATTCACCATAGGCATAAGAGTATATTTCTGCACTCTATTCTGTCCTTTAATCTTGGTTTATATCCTTAGGACAATGCCGTCCTGTCTTAATTACTATAATTTTATGGTAAGTATTGAAATCAGGAGTGTGAATTTTCAAACTTTCTTCTTGAAATTGTTCTCATTACTTTAGATCCATTGCATTTCTGCATACATTGTAAAATCATTTGTTCCAATTGAAACCAAAATCTTGCTGGGCTTTTGATTAAGATGGTGAGAGATATATAGATCAATGTGAAGATAACGTGTCTTACCAATACTAAATCTTCCAAATCTTAAACAGGACTTGATTCTTCTCTTTCTCTGCATTGTTTCATGCTTTTCAAGCTACTATCTTTAATGCCTTCTACTAAGTTTAGTCCTAAATACTTTATCTTTTTTTTTATTTGACGCTATTGTAAGTGCTAGTTGTACCTTTTCAACGGTCTTCTGCTAGAATAAAAAAGATGAATATTTGTGCATTGCACTCAGATCCAGCAAATGTAATATATTCTATTGTTAGTTCTAATTTTTTGTAGACTTCTTAAGATTTTATAGGCAATCAATATTTTATCTATGAATAAAGGCAATTTTGTTTCTTCCTTTTCAATCTGCACTCTGTAATATTCTGTTTCTTGGTATATTGCATTAGCTAGGATATCCAGCAAAATTGGTGAAAGCAGACATTTTTGTCGTGTCCTTGGTCTCAGGAAAAATGTTAAAGGCTGGCCATTAAGTATGAAGTTTGCCTTAGAATTTCTGTGTCTTTTATCAGGAACAAGAAATCCCTTTATGTTCATAGTTTGTTGAATTTTTATCACAGCTTGTTGTTAAATTTTTTTCATATATTTTCTCTCCATCTTTTGAGATAACAATACGGTTTTTCTCCTTTGTTCTCTTAATGTGGGCAATTACAATGATTGCTCTTCTAATATTGAACCGAAATTGTATCCATGGGACAAATCCCATTTGGACAGAAGAATTATCCTTTTAAGTTTGATAGCATTTTATTAAGGAGTTTTGCATCTATGTTTATGAAAGATAGTGGTCTGTACTTTTCTTTTCCTGACATGTCTATCAGATTGGGGTACCAGGATCATGAGGTCCTCCTAAAACAAGTTAAGATGTATTAACTATTCTATCTTCATAAATATTTTGTGTAAGACCAATATTATTTCCATATTCTGTGTCTCATACTATTCACCATTAAAACCATCTGGACCTGGAGTTGCCGTTTTGTTTCTGAGAAGATTTTTAATAATGAATTCAATCTCTCTATTAGGTACAGCATTATTGGAATTTCTCTTTCATCTTGAGTCAGTTCTGGTAAATTGTGTTTTCCAAGGACTTTGTTCATAATTGCTAAATTTATTGGTGTAAAGTTGTGCATAAAACCCCCCTACCATCATCTTAATGAATACAGAATTGATAGTGATACTCCCTCCTTCATTCCTGATATTTGTAATTAGTGATTTCTCTCTATCATTGTTGGCTAATATTGCTGAGGGTTAAGTATTTTGTTAATTTTTTCAAAGAACCAAGTGTGCATTTATTTTACACTTTTGGTTTTCTAGTTCACTGATTTACTTCTTTTTATATATTTTGGTTTCGATTTGCTTTTCTTTCTCTAGTTTCTTAATGTGAAGTTTTAAATCAATGATTTTAAATCTTTTCTTATTCTAGTATAAGCATTAATGCAATGGTTTTCTTTTTCTTTCTTTAAATTTAGATTCCGTTAGCCAACATATAGTACATCATGAATTTCAGATGTAGTGTTCAATAATTCATACAACACCCAGTGGTTTTCAGCTGAGAGTTGACTTTTTTCCTGAAGAACATTTGGCAATGTCTAGAGACATTTTTGGCTGCTATGCCTAGAGGCTTCTCTATCAAGTTAGCAAGGAAAAGCTCTGGCTCCTGCTCCAGGCCACTAAGATGGCCTCTTCCATAGTATCAAGATATTGGTATCCATCACCTTTACAAGATTGTGTATCAATCTGGTAAAAAAAAAAAATCTCAAAAACAAATGAGTTGTGTAATCAACTCATAAGTTCAGCCCCAGTCAAGTGGAGGGGATTATAAAGGGCATGGCCAATAGCAGGTGAAAATCATGAGGAGCTACCCTATGCTCTGTCTGGTACAGTTGCCATTCAATCTACCAATTTGCTATTCATTTTCCATTTTCCTGTGTGTGTGTGTGTATTCCTATGTTCCTATGTTTATATGCATCTATGTATTTAACTAGGCCCGATGTTATTCCAATCTGATCCCATTCCCCTTGTGTCTGAAGATTCTACAATATTTCTTCTAGTACAGGTCTTCTGGTGACAAATTCTTTCAAATTTTAGTTTTCTTAAAATGTATTCTTGACCCCCATTATCCGAAGCCATTGTCACTGGATATACAATTGTGGGTTGGATTTTGTTTTCTCTTGGCACTTTAAACATTTGCAATTTTCTCAGGGCCTTCATTATTTCTGATGAGAATGCAGATGATATTCACACCATTGTTCCCTTGTATGTAATTTGCCACTTTCCTCTGGCTGCTTTGAAAATCTTCTACTTATAATTCATGTTACACAGTTTAACAAAGATGTGCCTAAGTGTGGTTTTCTTTGTACTTATCCAGCTTATGTTCACTGAACTTCTTACATATGTCATTTGATGTTTGTATGGGAAGTTTCAGCCATTAATTTGTTCAGACATTTTTTTCCCTGACCTATTCTTTCTCTCTCTCTTCTCTCTCCCTATACACCTGCTAGATGATTATTATCTCACAAATCACCAAATTTCTGTTTTGTTTTTCAATTTTTTTGTTCTTTATTTTTATTTTAGTTATTCGACTTTTCAGTTTTTGAATTTTCATTTATTCATCTTTTAAATAGTTCTCATTTCCCTGCTGAGATTCCCCATGCATTTTCTTATTCTGTCCATCTTTTTCTTTAAGCACCTGGGCATATTTATAATAGGTGTTTTATTTTTCTTAAAGTTTTTATTTATATTCCAGTTAGTTAACATCCAGCGTAGTATTAGTTTCAGGTGTACAATAGAGTGATTCAACACTTCCATTCATCACCCAAGGCTCATCACAGCAAGTAAACTCCCTTAATTCCCATCCCCTCCCTATTTCATCCACCCTCCCACCCCACTCCACTCTGGTAACCATCAGTTTGTTCTCTATGGTGAAGAGTCTCTTTCTGGCTTTGCCTCTCTCCTTTTTTCTCCCCATGCTCATTTGTTTTGTTTCTTAAATTCCACATATGAGTGAAATCATATGGTATTTGTCTTTCTCTGACTGACTTAATTTCACTTAACATTATACCCTCTAGCTCCATCCATGTCATTGCAAATGGGAAGCTTTCATTCCTTTTGATGGCTGAGTAATGTTCCACAGTATATATATACAACATCTTCTTTATCCATTTATCTATTGATGGGACACGTGGGCTGCTTCCATATCTTGGCTAGTGTAAATAATGCTGCCATCAACATAAGGGTGCATGTATCTCTTTGAATTAGTGTTTTTGTATTTTGGGGGTAAATACCCGGTACTACAATTGCTGGAACATAGCATAGTTCTATTTTTAACTTTTTGAGGACCCTTCATACTGTTTTCCAGTGGCTGCACCAGTTTGCATTCTCACCAAGAGTGCAAGAGGGTTCCTTTTTCTCCACACCCTAGCCAAAACCTGTTGTTTCTTGTGTTGTTGATTTTAGCCATTCTGACAGGTGTGATGTGATAGTTCATTGTGGTTTTGCTTTGCATCTCCCTGATGATCATTGTTGTTGACCATACTTTCACGTGTCTGTTGACCATCTGGATGTCATGTCTTCTTTGGAAAAATTTCTATTCATGTCTTCTGTCCATTCTTTAATTGAGTTATTTGGTTTTTGGGGTGTTGGGTCTTATAAGTTATTTATATCTTTTGGATACTAATCCTTTATCAGATATGTCATTTGCAAATATCTTCTCCCATTCTGTAGGTTGCCTTTTAGTTTTGGTGGTTGTTTCCTTTGCTGTGCAGTAAGAAGTTGCTATAGCTGTTGCCAAAGAAGATACTACCTGCGTTCTTCTCCAGGTCAATGGTTTCACATCTCACATTTAGGTTGTTTTTTTTTTCTTTTTTTTTCATTTTTTTTTTATTTTTTAAAGAGAGAGAGAGAGAGAGAGAGAGATATCACAAGTAGGCAGAGAGGCAGGCAGAGAGAGAGAGAGAGATGGGGAAGCAGGTTCCCTTGCTAAGCAGCAGTTCGATGCGGGGCTCGAACCGAGGACCCTGAGATCATGACCTGAGCCAAAGGCAGAGGCTTAACCCACTGAGCCACCCAGGTGCCCCTCACATTTAGGTTTTTCATTCATTTTGCATTTATTTTTGTGTTTGCTATAATAAAGTGGCTGAGTTTCATTCTTTTACCTGTTGCTGTCCAGTTTTCCCAACACCATTTGTTGAAGAGACTGTATTTTTTCCCATAGGGTATTCTTTCCTGCATTGTAGATTAATTGACCACATAGTTATGGTTTTTTTCTGGCCTTTCTATTCTGTTCCATTGATCTATGTGTCTATTTTGCAGTACTGTACTATTTGGATCACTACAGATTTGTAGTATAACTTGAAGTCCAGAACCATAATGACCCCAGTTTTGCTTGTCTTTTTCAAGGTTGTTTTGGGTATTTGGGGTTTTTTGTAGTTCCATACAAGTTTTAGAATTGTTTGTTCTAGTTTTGCAAAAAATGCTATTGGTCTTTTCATGGGGATTGCCTTAAATCTCTAAATTATTTTGGGTAGTATAGACATTTTAACAATATTTGTTCGTCTCATTCATGAACATGGGATGTGTTTCCATTTCTCTGTGTCCTTGTAATTGGTGTTTTTAAGTCTCCATCTTCCAATTCAGTCTTACAAGTGACCATGGGAAATGTTTCAATTGACTGCTCTCCCCATAATAGGTCACCTTTTCCTAGTTTGTTGCATGTCTAGTTATTTTTTCTTCCATGTTTTTATTGCAATAAAATACATATAACATAAAATTCACCATTTTAACCATTTTAAAGAGTACAATTCAGTGGCATTTTGTACATTCACAATGTTGGCTTCTTTAATCTTCAAGTCAGCAACTGTGCATTGAATCTCCCTTGTGCTTCGAATTTTACTGACTTCCTTATTTACCACCAGTCAGAGAAAACCCCTCACTTTTAAGCACCCATGTGATTAGATCAGATCCACTGAGGTGATATCCCTATTTGAAAGTCAACTGTGCTGTAAAACATAATACGGTAAAAACTCATCATATTCACAGGTCACATTAGGGTGGAGGGTCATTTTAGAAATCCTGCCTACCCTACCATTTATTGATAATCTATTGTGTATATGACACCTTAAATGTTAAACTTTAATTCATGGCAACCCTAAAGATATCTACTACAATTCTTATGTAATATGTGAGAAAAATGAGGTATACAGATTAAAAGTACTTGTCTTTATTTACCACATGTTAGAGCTGTGCTTCTAACACAACTCTGTGTTAACTCTGTGTTAACTCTGGTCTGGGTGACTCCAAAGCACATGCCAGGAATTACCATAGTGTCTTGCTTCTCAACATTTAGGTGGTGACATGTCAGGAGTCAATTCTAGGTAATTGTATGGTAGCATTTTATGGAGGATGAAATGTGCAAGGATCACGAAAGTTAAGACTTATTAAGTAAAAAATTACTATGAAAATCTAAGCAACTCGTTTAATGCTTCATTTTGCTAATTTTTAAGTGCACTTGGTTGTTATTAACTTGAATGATATTTCAATTGATTTAGCATAGTAATAAAATCTTAGGACTAATATAATTTTCATCAAAAGTAGTTTTTTAATGAAACTATACTAGAAGGTAGACAAAGAGGAGGGGAGACGTTTTTTGCTTGTTTTTGTTTTTGTTTTTTGGGGGGCAGGTAGAGAAAATTCTTGCCTTGTGTTTCTGGTAGTGAGAATAACCTAGCATATGAATGCTCACCACAACTGACCACTTTCCATTGAATTCAATGTAGTGCTGAATGTGATGAGGTTCTTAAATCAGGGTGGATAGAGTTTAAATTTATATTTGCAACTGAATTTAAAAATTCATTTCTAAAAATGTGGGCTAATCAGCATATAAAGGAAGCTGTTTTTATAATTACCCTGCTCAATTTATATTTATAGTAACCAAGAAGACTAAAAGAAAATAAAGGAAACCTAAATGACTTATCCAGGGGATAGAATAAAATCATCCATGAAGATTACAACTGAGTAATTCTAAAAAGAACAGTTCCTTGAAGAAAAAGCAGGCTTTACTTGGAAAAATATCAGGAGTAGAAAAAGTGAATGTTCCAGGACTTCCAGTTTTAGTTCTGAGATGTAAAGTGTTTGAAAGTTGTCACTCCTGTTCTTAGAGTGAGAAAAAGCTGGATAAACGTAAAATCAATGGCTTTCAGAGAAAAAAACAACAACAACAGAGAATTGAGGTCTCAAGAAGCGATGTCACTACGACATTTAGAAAGACAGGTATATCCAGAGAGAGACAGGACCCAACATTTTCTTGCCTGCAGAAAAAGCCACTGAAATCCGTAAGCTGTAAACACATTTAAATGGTAATTTTGAAAAATTGAAAAAAAAAAACAGAAAAAAGAAAAAGAAAAAAAAAAGAAAAATTGCTGGAAGCTGAGTGTGGACTAGAACGAGAGAAATTTCTGAGGGCCACCATCTTAGGGGGTACCCTCATGCTTCATGGGCTTTTGCTATAGGAACTTCACCAATTTCTCATGATAAAGATCTGAGAAAGAGCCCCTCTTGGCACTGGCTCAGAGAGAGGAAGAGTAACTGTGCCATAGGTCCATAGTCTCTTCTATAACATAAGGTGCCTCTCCAGGAGAAATCACTTCACCAGAGCATTATCCTAGAGGAAGAAGAAAATTCCTCCCATGCCAGCCTCTTCCAATCCTCCTGCCTCACTGAAGGGGGCAAAGAAACACCATAAGCAGGGTCACAATTTCAAGGAAATAACTGGGAATGCTGCAGCCAGGGAATGGAGAAGAAAACTATTTGCCTCAGAAATGCTTTTAAAGGTCACAGCCCAGAGACCCAGGCTGTTCATCTCTGGGGGCTCCAGTGTAAGAGGCGTAGATGGCAGCTGAAAGAGCTGTAGGACAGAGACTCTCTGTGAGGAGGAGTAGTTAGGGAAGCCTGAAGTCAAGAGCAGAGATCAAAATACACACACTCGAGGACAGTGAAGTAACTTTCTGCCACTCATTGTGATAGCAGACATTAAATGCAGGTTAACTCCTAGGCAGACAGGTACATCTAAAACTTCGCACTAAAGGCCCCTTTTTTTTTCAGTCCCTTATTACCCAATCTATCATGTTCAACACTTAACTGAAACTTGCAACACATGCCAAAAAGGAAAAAAGTCATAATGAAAGCACAGTCTGAAGGAACAAAACAAGCATCAGAGCCAGATATGGCACAAATTTTGTTATTATCAGATGGTGAGTTTTCAGTGACTATGAGTAATGTATTAAGGCCTCTAATGAAAAACGAGGACAACATGCAAGAACAGATGGGTAAGGCAAGCAGAGAAATGGAAACTCTAAGATAGAATCAAAGGAAATGCTAAAAACTTAAAAAAATTATAATAAGAATAAGAAAATCTTTGGATGGGCTCATCAATCGACTTGACATGACTAAGGAAGATGTGGTGATTTTAAAGATAGGTCAATAGAAACTTTCCAAGCTGTAATGCAAAGCAGAAAAAAAGGAATGAAAAAACAGAACAGAACATCTAATAACTGTGGGATCGTTCCAAAAGGTGTAAAATATATATAAATGGAACACCAGAAGGGGAATAAAGAGAATAGGACAGAAAAAAATATTTAAAGTAAAACTGGATGAACATTTTGCAAAATTAATTAGAGGAACTAAACCACAGATCCAGGAAGCTCAGATCAATCAAGGAAAATAAAACAAATAAGCCAATACATTTTAAAAAAATTTTAATGAGTCATATCATATTCAAATTAGAGAAAACCAAAGACAAAGAAAAAAAAAATCCTGAAAGAAAATATTGGCAGAAAGAATCCAGTAGCATTTAGAAGGGTAATACTATTAAGAACATGCATGTTACCTCCAAACATCCATGGGTACCTTCAATGTTAGGACATTTATATACATAATTTTTTTTTTAATTTAGGAAATTTATATGCATAATTTACTATACTAAAAAGTCAAAGAAAGGAAAACAAGTAACAAAATCAGCCACTTAAAAAATTTGGAAAACATTTTTATATAAGCTCTTAATAAAATTGGAATCAATGGATACTTTGCTAGAGGAATGATGATTTTAAAAAAAAAACTATATAATGCAAATCAGCACACCACCCCCATTTATGGTGGAAGAGAAATACCAGAACAATGGCTCTCAAAACTTAATATTTATAAGAATCAGAAGAAGTGCTTGATGAAAGAAAGATTTTAGGTCACATTCCCAATATATGAGGGTATGTACTGAGGGAGCACCCAGGAATTTGCATTTTTTACAACTCCAGGTGATACTGATATAGATGGTCTATGGATTGCACTTTGAGGCTCTACATTAGATGCACTGATTTAAGTAAATACTAAACACACACACACACACACACACACACACACACACACACACAAAATAAGTAATTACTAAGACAAGGAATATTGTTTGCGCCAAAAAGGATGATCTCTGAAATCAGATTGTCTAATAGAATTCTTAGAAGATTGTTCTGAGGATTGACTAAACTAATCCAGCGAAGCCCTTAAGATAGTTTCTTGCAGGGGGGCCTGGGTGACACAGTTGGTTAAATATCTGATCTTGGTTTGGGCTCAGGTTGTGATCCCAGGGTCGCGGTCTTAGGGTGGTGAGATCAAGCCCCACACGGGGCTCCATGCTCAGCATGGAGTCTGCTTAAGTTTCTCTCTCCATCTCCTTCTGCCCCTTGCCACCCAGCTCTCTTTCTCTCAAATAAATAAATCTTAAAAAAAAAAGAGGGTACCTGGGTGGCTCAGTCAGTTAAGCCTCTGGCTTCAGCTTAGATCATAGTCTCAGGTTCTGGGATTGAGGCCCAAGTTGAGCTCCCTGCTCAGCGGGGAGTCTGCTTCTCCCTCTCCCTCTACCCCTCTGCCCTTCTGTCCCCCTGCTCATGAGTATGCCAGTGTATGCTTTCTCTCTCAAATAAATAAATAAAATATTTTAAAAAAGAACATTGTCTTGCAAAAAACATACTCCTGAAAAAAATGTGGTTATTAGTGATGTCTCTAACACCGTCACGTAACATTGTCCCAAAAGAACCAGACAATACAAGTATATAAGCCAATGAAATAGAAGGAATAAATATTAGAGAAGATAAGGCAGTATCAGCATTAGCATTATTTAAATATCATGTAATGTTACAGCTGAAAAACAAAATAATCAACAAAAAAGTCATTAGAAATCATTTTGGTAAGTGTCTAATTATAAAGTTAATATACATAAATAGATGCCTTACCTACAAACAATAATCAGAAAATATGATGATATAATATGCCATTTACAATAGCAGTAAAAGGACAAAACAACCAGATATTAACTTTACAAGAAAAGATTAGGATTATTTCAGAGAAAAATTTAAAACTCTAATGAGAGACATAAACCATACTTAAATAAATGGAAAGACAAGTCTTGTCCTTGGTTAGGAAGACTCCATATTGTAATGTTGTCAATTAATCTATAAATACAATCTCATCTGAATCAAAACCACAATGTGATTTTTTTTTTAAATTTTGCAAACTGATTTTCAGGTGTGAGCATACAGCTGTGGGGAATGGGAGAAAAACTGAGATGAGTATGGAAGCAGAAGAACTAGTCATAGTAGATATTAAATTAAGTTTAGTATCTGTTTAATAAAAAATAAGCTTGAGTGGATGGAGCAGTGTAATAATCATATCAAAATAGATCAAATTTAGGAAAATAGCCAAAAATAGAACCAAAAATAGAATAGAAATGTGTATGAATTTATGAGTGGAGCATGCACTGCACATGTGTGCGCACACACACACACATACACATAAACCATGCATTCAAGTCCAGCTGGACTTACCAGAATATAGATGTTGGTCAGAGCTATGTTTATTACCCGACCCTTATAAGTTCCAATAACTAGTAAACTATAGTTGTGTTCTAGGTCCCCAGAAACCAGAATGAGTTGCATGCCAGCTGCAACATTATAAGATATTCAAAGCATATCCATTCAAGCTTGAAAGTTCTGATTGTCACCTTTTCTCAGTGCACTGTGACCCCAATAAATAGCTTTAAGTGTTGTTTGGGGAAGGCTCTCAAGAGGAAGCTCCACAATATATTTGTATTTCCATAACAATGCCAGGTTATTCCGTCATTCATGGGACTCTGGATCTACAAAATAACTCAGATTTAGGAACAAAGTTCCCAGCCCTCCTGTGTCTGCTCAAGTTTGGCCTCTGTTGGCAAGATCTGGTTATACAAATCAGTTAGTTTCTAAGTAAGGCATGTGTTGATTTTGTTCTCTGGAACCCCATGACTAATGAACCATAGCCAGAAACCTCTGTATTTCAGGCCACATCTGGTAATGATTCCCACAGGGGTGCTGCTGCTTATTATCATGTCCATCCTGTTCTGTTTCTGATATTTTACTGGTGTCATCTGGGCGCAGCACCTTGGCCCATTCCATTCCCATTGCAATCATGGAATTCCTCTCAAAGGGAGTCCCTCTTGTGAGCAGTGCTAGGGCGATTGCCTAGCACTAAGGAACAAAATCTCAACCGAGTAAAATTTGAAGATCTAATTGGCTTTATTCAACTTCTCATGAATTGGACAGCATCCCTTCTAGTCAATAACACAGCTGCTCTGAGGAGTCATACAAAAGGGAAGGTTTTTATAGGCAGAAGGAGGATGGAACAAAAATTATCCATGAAAGACAAAAGATTGTTTTAATTCAGAACATCTTTTAGGGGGAAGGGAAGGGTAGGGGTCTTGTTATGCAGATGACCTCACTAGTGCTGATCAGGAAAATTAATGGATTTTGAGGGGAGTTCTCTGCATCTCCCAGAATTGAATGCCTATTTCCTTCCCCAGATTAGGGACATTCGTAGGTATGATTTACTCAAATCTACCTTTTGTCCCTCTCTCTCTTTCTTCTTCAGCTGGGACCTCAATAATTTTAATATTGTTTTACTTTATGGTATCACCATTTTCTCAAAGCGTCCCTTCAAGGTCCATTAGTTGTTTTTCTCTCTTTTCCTCAGCTTCCTTCCTTTCCATCATCTTGTCTTCTATGTCACTGACTCTCTCCTCTGCCTCATTTACCCTAGCTATGAGAGCATCCATTTTAGACTATATCTAAGTTAAAGCATTTTAAATTTTGGCCTGATTAGATTTTATTCCTGCACTAAGAGATTCTCTAGGGTCTTTAATGCTTTTTTCAAGTCCAGCTAGTAACTTTATAATTGTTATTCTGAATTCAGTTTCTGACATTTTACTCATATCCATATCGATTAGATCTATGGCCGAGAATATTACCTCTTGTTCTCTTTTTTTGTGGTGAATTCTTCCTTCTAGTCATTTTGCCCAGAGAAGAATAGATGAATGAGAGAACAAAATAAAAAATATCAACCGCAATCACAGTGAAATACATGCTAGACACATCTGAAGAGGTCAGAAGCCAGAATAGAAAAGAAAAAAAAAAAAAAAGGAAGAGAAAGAGAGAATATAGCCTTCCAGGTGGACAGAACAGGATGATCCACTTAGTCCTGAGTGTGTTTTGGTCTGTTTGTTAGAAGACAGTAAATCCCAAAATTGCAAAGAAAGAAAAACTTTATTTATATCTATACATTCACACACACAGTAGAATACAGTGGAAGGAAACAAAAAATGAATAATATAAAATGTAAAAATGAAAATTAAAAAAATATTTAAAACCAAAGAGTTAATAAAATGAGAAATTAGTTGAAAAGGGAAAAAAAAGGGAAAAAGAAAGAGAAAAATTTAAACTGAAAGGCTAAAGACCCATGAGGAAAAATACCCCTTGAATTCTATATACCATTTCCCCCTAGTGCAGGAGTTTTTCAGTTCTGAGTGATCCATAAACTTTGTATCTGACTGATATTCCTCTGGTCTTCTGGGAGAGAGGTCTGCTGTGCTGATTCTCAGGGGTCTTTGCCTGTGTGGAGTTGCACCGCTCCTTTGCCAGGTGCCGGGCTCACTGTAAGCTGCTTTGGGTTGCTCTAGATGGCTTTTGTTCCCTGAAGGTTTTTCACACTGTTTTGCAAAAAGTGGTCGATTTTCTGTTTGTAAAATTGCAGCCATTCTCTTGATCTCAGGTCGAATTCACTGGTGTTCAGAATGATTTGATAGATATCCAGCTGAAGTCAAGGAACCAGATGAAATAAGGGTCTCCTACTCTTCTGCCATCTTCCCTCCCAATCTGATCAGGATAATTCAGATTGTCTGTTTAAAGGTCACATTTCTGGGAGAGGTTAAAACTGCATTTAGGTCTTGGTTTGCTGTCATGGGAGCAAATGATGCCACTTGGGATGGCCTATTTCTCTTCTACCAGTATGAAGCTTTATAAAAGTTTTTGGTGCCTCTCACAACCAATTTCTTTCTCATGAGAAGGGTAAAGAGAAATTCTTCTGGGCTCTTCTCATGAAGGTCATAACATAATTTAGGCAAGAGGTATATGGCAGGATCCCCATCTCTAAGGTGACTGATTTCTTTTCTTTACAAAATACCAAAAAACTCTGGGCCTTTCCATGTCATTTAGTGTGAGTCACCATTTTGTCCAGTTAGGTATTAGATGATTTAGGGGAGAATACAATCAGCAGATGGCCTCTCTCAGTACTTTCAGTCTACCTCAGCTGTGGAGAGCTACCTAGACCATGGTAACACACTGGGTCAAGCCTGCTTCTGTTGACTGAGGCAGAAATATAAATGCTAGGTCATTTTAGTGCTTCACAGGATGCTCCGATAGATGCATTTCATTTTAGAGCTGGTCAGGTAGAAGAAAACAGTGGAGATTTTTGGGGCAAGGAGGTCTGGGGTAGAAGGACAAATGGGAGTGAGAAATAAGTATAAAGATTTTTGTTTTATAGGTTAATGCCTACCAGAGAGCATGAACCATGGGAGAGGTACTGTGATGGTTAATTTTATGTGTCAGCTTCACTGGGCCAAGGGTTACACATTAATTCTGTACATGTCTGGGAGGGTGTTTCTGGAAGAGATTAGCATTTCAATTTGTACACTGAATAAAGCAGAGCCCCCACCCCCAATGTGGGTGGATATAACCCAATCCCTTGAGTATAACAAATCCATCCCCCAAGTACGATCCCCTGAATACAACAAAAAGACAAAGGAAGGTTGAATTTGCTCTCTGTCTGACTGACTAAGCTGTGACAATCTTCTGCCCTCAGCACTCCCTCCCAAGTCTTCATGCCTGGACTCTCAGGCCTTTGAACTATGCCTTTAAGGTTTGGCTCAAGTGTAGAAACCTGACTCCTTCAAAGTCACACATTTCCCAGGGAAGCCTGTGTATGGTGACTAGTCAAGGTGAGGCAATAAAGTCCCAGTCATTCTGACCCAATGGATAGTACCCCTCGTGGCCAATGTTTAATCCAGAGCTTCCAGAATAGCTGATCAAGGCTTTATCAATTCTGGATCACAGTTTAACTTCTAACCTGGTACCCCTCCTTCATCACATAGGTGTTGATCTCCCAATTAAATGTCTTCCACTCCAGACTCTGTCTCAGCATCTGCTTCCAGAGAACTGAACCTGTGAATCCAGTAACCTTTTAGAACCACAGCTGGCTGCTCAAGCTAGCACTAGATACAGAACTCTCTGGTGGTGATGAAAGACATCAGAAGAGATTCTTCTCAGAAGAGAAAAGCTTAATACATTTGGCACTCCCCAAGGAACCTCAAAGAGAAAGTTCTTGGTTCTCAGGTTTTACTGTAGGTATGTATGGCAACTGTGATCTAATACAAAGTAAATACTTGGTCTTTATCTCTAGTTCCTGGCACACTATTAGAATTTCCAGAATGATGACAGTGTTTTTGGTAAGCTAATAAAGTAATTGGTGACTGGGGTCCCCTAGATAGTTTCAGGATTAGGGCTGGTCACCAGAAAGACCAAGGCATGATTAGAGGGTTAGAACTCTCAGCCCCATTCCCAGCCTTGCAGAAGGGGAGAGGGGCTAGAGATTGAGTTAATTATCATGGCTATTGGAAGGCTATCATGGGTTTGGAGAGCGTCCAAGCTGGTGACCACACTGAAGTGCTGGGAGGGTAGTGTGCCTGGAGAGGGCATGGAAGCTCCATGCTCTTTCTCCCATATTTTGCCACATGGCTGTTCCTGAGTTGTATCTTTTATAATAAACCACTAATAACAAGTATAGCGCTATCCTGACTTCTATGAGCTGTTCTAACCAATCATCAAACCTGAGGGAGGGGTTCTGAGGAGGAGTCATGGGATCCCTCATGATCAGCTGACTGGGATCATCTAACACCATGGAATTCGAGGTATTCATCCCATCTTCAGCCAGAAAGCTACCCGGCCCTGGTTCCTCTCTAGGTATAGTTAACACTTCCTCCCTGCCTGGATACCTTCTGCTTGAATACCACAGAAACTGGAAATATTTGACATCCTCTTAAAGTTGTTACAACGGGCTGGGCTTTTCTGTTTATTCTGGACATTCAGTAAAGAGCTAAATAGAAGAGAAGGTCATGAATATGAATTCAGACTGTAGTCTTCTGAAGCTCAGATAAAGTTTCCAGTTATGGAATAAGTACCAGAAACACTTAGGGTACCTAGGAACTCAGAGATGAGTTCATGACAATACATTTTATTCTATTTTTAAAGAAAAGTTCAAGTACCATCTCTAAATAGATTAAAGTCTCCCTGAAACAACCATGACCCCCAAAAGTGCTCATTCATTAAGAGAATAACAACTGAATTTATAAGTAATAGTTTTCATGACAGCTAATGATTAAGTTATATCACACTGAAAACCAACTAATAAGATGATATTGGAACATCTGGTTAGTGTGAGCTCATTAGAACTGAACGTTTTGAAAGAGATATAAGAACACAGAGAGCTGCAACCTTCAATTACATTTGAGGATGACGATGGTGATGAGGTGAAGGGTAAAGATAGTAACAACAGTAAGGATTACCATTTTTAAAGAAATTCTTTACTTTTTTTTTTTTTTTTTTTTTGCTTCAAGGCCACATATCCAGTGAACTGGAAGTTTTTACCACAGTAGCTTGGCATGCTGGTTGAAGCACGTGCTTTGGACCAAGTCTAGAAGAAGTAAGTTCATAGACCTGGTTTTGTCACAAAATAGTCGTATGACCCTTACTAAGCTTTCTAAGACTCTGAATTGTCATTTGTGAATTTGTGTGTGTGTGTGAAATTAAGATAATACTAATATCTATACTCTAGGATTTTCCCAGGTTTAAATAAGGTGCTTTTATAATATACCTGAAATTGGCCTGTGAAACATTGTTGTAAATATATAAGCAAATAATGCTATATGGTCCCCAAACACCTTTCCTCCATTTGACATTATATGGGATGAATAGTTCATCATTTGATTTGTACTTCCATTTATGTTTTTATGGAAAGAGGAAGACTAAAATTTGCTTTATTCCAAGTTTTGAAGGTATTTATGATCTGCCAGTGGGTTTTCCAGAGTGAAAATATTTCAAGGTGCAATGCTCTGGGTTTAGACACATGTACTGTTTAGAAAAGTTGAAAGTTAAAGGACCAAATGCAAGAGGAATAGACCTCCTGATATTTTTTTCTTTAAAATTATAGGGCCTAATCAACTTGTAAGAAAAAAATCCCTTTGTAAAAATTTAATGCATTTGCATAAATGAATAAACCCAAATGGTAAATAAACCTGCCACTGCATCTCATTAAGTCATAATAACCAAAATTATAGGAAATAAGTGGTGCTGGAAGTAATTCAGAGGATTCCTGATATTCTTTCTGCAATGCGATTTTTCAATATTTAGAGAGTCCCTTGACATTTATTAACATCAACACATGTAGGAAGATGAAAATACAAAGTGGATGGATGAGGACATTGAGTAGAAAATATCCACTTAATTAATGAAGAATGCAACCGAATCAGTGTGTTATACTAAAAACTTCAGATTTTATGGAGTGATGTCACAAAAATGGTGACATAGAAAATAACAGGCCCCATTCCCTCATAAAGATCAAGAATTAGACAGCTATCCGTGAACAGAAACAGCTCTGGAAGAGGGCTCTAGAGGCACGTAAGAAATTTTAGCAGCTGAGTAGAACAAAAAGTCTGGACATAATAGTACAAGAAACATCCAGATCATCTAGGATTATTTCCCCATTTCAAAATCCTGCATTTAACAATGTCTGCAAAATTCCTTCTAGCCACGTAAAGTAACATATTCACCAGTTTCAAGGATTAGAAGTGGTTATTTTAATAAGGCAGCCCATGTGTGTTTTGGGAGGAGGGGGCAGGGCGAGGAAACTTTTAAATTTGAATGTTTCAAATTTTGTATCGGGGCATATATTACCTAGTCAAAGATAAGTACAACTTCATCACGTGATCAAAATCGACATCAACAGTATAAGTCAGATTGACAGTGTGTACACTGGATATGATGTGCCCTTGAATGGCACTTGACCCCTATTGTCTTCCTCCCCAAAACACATTACTTGAAGTCTAATCATCAGGAAAACATCAGACACATCCCGATTAAGGAGCACACAGTAAAATACATGCAGAACTATTTGGTTACTGTCAAGGTCATCAAGAAAGTGGAAAGTCTGAGGAAATGTCATACCCAAGCCTAAGGAGATATCATTTGAATGTAATATGGGATCCTGGAACAGAAAAAAAAAAGATATTTGGGAAAAAAACTGAAGAAATCTGAGCAAAGTATAGAATTTAATAAAAATCTATCAATATTGGCTCCTTAACAATGACAAATGTACCATACTAATGTAAGATGTTAATAATAGAGGAATCTGGATATGGGGTATAAGTGAACTCTCTGCACTGCCTTTGCAATAATTCTGTAAATCTAGAACTATTCTAAAATTTAATAAATTCTTTAAAATAACCTAATTGCATAGTTTACTTATTAACACAACATATATGTTTAAAAATAAAAAATACGAACAATCTCACAAAATGTGATCTGCTTTCCTCTAACAAGTGCTATAAATAGAGGTTTTCCTTGCTGTTTAAAACAAGTTTGTGTAAACTTTTTTTTTTTTTTTTAATTTTTGCATTGCTGAGAAGAGGCTATTTAGGAAGGTGACACATACCTTCCGCCGAAAGAGGCAGCGGGGAAGGAGAAACACTTGACCACTTGAGGGACTACTGATAGGGGGAATCTGGGCATAGAAGCCTAAGCAGCGGTTAGGAGACCAAGCAAGCTCGCCGTCTTTCTCCCCAGCCCAATCCTCCTTCCAGTGTTTTCCATTTTGCTTCAGTTTTGACTGTCCCTATGCCCCAGACTGACCTGGATTTCTGGGTTGTACCTGTTGTTGTCAAGTGTCATTATTAATGGTTCCTCCATTCACTCTCAAAAGTGTCCCGCTTTGGGTGATGAATTATATGATCACCCTCTGTTTAACTGTACCACCACCTCTTAGTTGCACAGAGACCTGAGCGTCATACTGATCTGGGACAATTTTTTTGCCTTATCGTCCTCAACATCCCCTCAGTTTCTGTCCTATAGATTCTGCCTCATCAATCCATCTGGTGTCTTCCTTCTCAACCTCCTGATCACCATGGCACTAAATCAAGCATCATCCTTGTTCTTTTATTACCAAATTTCCTGCACTAGCCTCCTAACTGGTTCCCTGCCTCCGATTCCCATATCCTTCCCCCACTTCAATCCATTCACTTCACAGCCTTCTACCCTTCAATTTAAAAAAGAGTCTGACATCACCTCTGTACTTAGAAGCTTCCTATGATTCCCCATTGCTTTCGTAATGTAAGTATATGTCAGAGCATGGCATACAGTCGCTTCGAGTCTCCATTTCCCACATTCCTCAGCCGACCTCTTCTCCACTCTCTTCTCAATTGTGTGTTCCATCCTTCAGCCACACCACACTCCCTGCAGGTCCCTCTTAGCCATGTACTTCTCTTGTTACTGCGCCATTCCACTCACATAGCGTTTGAGTCTTAACTTGGGTTTCATTTCCTTCAGAAAGCCTTTCTTACCAGCTTGCCCCCACCCCCCGCAAGTCTACGTTAGATGCTCTACCTGGGGGTTCCCATGATACACTTACCTCTCCCATGATGGTTTTTATACCATACTATCCTTATTTTCCTCATAAAGAATTAGAAATGTGCTGCTATAAACATTGGGGTCCAGATGGCCCTTCTTTTCACGACATCTGTATCTTTGGGGTAAATACCCAGGAGTGCAATGGCAGGGTCATAGGGAAGTTCTATTTTTAATTTCTTGAGGAATCTCATGTTAGATAAATTCTCCAAGCTCAGAAAACTGGTTAGGGACTAAGGCAAGAATTTAGACTGAAATCTGCTTTGCTCCAAAACACCATAGCAAACTGCCTTTCTTTCACCCATCAAAATACACCCATGGGTGCCAAAAAGCTGTTCGACATAATTTGAATAATTTTATAAATGTCTTTTTAGTGCCAACAGTCCAAGAAAAGCACCTATGCGACTCAGGGTAATTAACTGCCTTTTCTTTTTTTCAAGTACTGGGGGACCATCAGGAACAGAGAAATCTTTTGATCAATCCTTGGTAGCCCTGGGCTATAGGCCTAGAGGAACAATGGGGAGAAGACACACAGCACAAATAGGTCTTGGATACATCAGACCTGAGGGTGCAGATACACTGCCACGTGGAGAGAGCTAAACCCTCTTTTACTGTGAGGAGCCGTTGTCATTTGCCCTTTTGCTTTAAATGAGATTATTAGCTGTTGCATGTGGAAATATGTCTCTTGGGTAACAATATTAGAAGTAGAGCTTTCAATCCCCTTTTCCCCTGCTCTTGCTTCTCGGTTCACCCATGTGAAAGGACCAGAATCTTGGGCACAACAGGGATGTGGCCATACATAGATAGGGGTCACAAACTAGGGGACATACCTGAAGAAGATGAGGTTGCAGCACAGGGCAACACGAGCCCTGAGATTCAGTGCATTTCATCGCACTTTGGAAGGAGCCTGGAAAAGGGTCTACACTCAGCAGAAAGACATGGATGGGAGATGTTGACTCCTCTATCCTCTCCCTCTGTGCAAAGTATACTTTGGGGCAGCAGGGAGAGACAGAGAAAACAGTTCAAGCAATACTTTTGCTGCAACCACGGCAGTAGGAAAGACAGCAGATGCCCCTGGTGCTCTAGGTAAGTGTCCTGAGTCAGTATATCCAGAGTGGGGCCCTGACTCTGTATTTGTAATACAGATAATGCTCCCAGATAATGCTGGCCTAGGCATCACACTTTGAATGATGATGATCTAGGGCACCCTGGCTTGTGTGTCACTTTTATTTATCCCCCAAGACTTTCCATATATGATTTCAAGCTCCATGTTCTCTGCTGTGCAGAAGCTTTTGATTTTGATGAAGTCCAAAAAGTTCATTTTCGCTTTTGTTTCCTTTGCCTTTGGAGACATATCTTGAAAGAAGTTGCTGTGGCTGATATCGAAGAGGTTACTGCCTATGTTCTCCTCTAGGATTCTGATGGATTCCTGTCTCATGCTGAGGTCTTTTATCCATTTTGAGTTTATCTTTGTGTACGGTGTAAGAGAATGGTCGAGTTTCATTCTTCTACATATAGCTGTCCAGTTTTCCCAGCACCATTTATTGAAGAGACTGTCTTTTTTCCACTGTATATTTTTTTCCTGTTTTGTCAAATATTATTTGCCCATAGAGTTGAGGGTCCATATCTGGGCTCTCTACTCTGTTCCACTGGTCTATGTGTCTGTTTTTATGCCAGTACCAGGCTGTCTTGGTGATCACAGCTTTGTAGTAAAGCTTGAAATCAGGTAACGTGATGCTCCCCGTTTTATTTTTGTTTTTCAACATTTCCTTAGCGATTCGGGGTCTCTTCTGAATCCATACAAGTTTTAGGATTATTTGCTCCAGCTCTTTGAAGAATACCAGTGGAATTTTGATCGGAATAGCATTAAAAGTATAGATTGCTCTAGGCAGTATAGACATTTTAACAATGTTTATTCTTCCAATCCAAGAGCATGGAATGCTCTTCCATCTTTTTGTGTCTTCTTCAATTTCTTTCATGAGTGTTCTGTAATTCCTCGAGTACAGATCCTTTACCTCTTTGGTTAGGTTTATTCCCAGGTATCTTATGGTTCTTGGTGCTATAGTAAATGGAATCTCTTTTGATACTCTCACAAGCCATCTTAGTTTTCTTGGAAAGCTAGTGCTTACCAAAGCATACGTACATTTCTGCACGGGATTATGAATGACCTCATTTACAGGTTTCTCACTTTCTAGTAACAATATTGTTATCACAGGGATGGGTTCTCAAAATAGGGGACGATGGGAGAAAGGTATGATTTATTTGGGTCCTCTGCTCCATTCAGTAAAATTCTAGTTCTTGGCTTGCTTCATTCTTTGGATCATCACAATTCTTTATCTTCTTCCAACCATCATCTTACCTATGTTTACATTTGTCTAACTGATCAAGGCAAATTCTCCTAAATCCGTCAATGTAATACATTCTATTTGTACTACTGGAACACACAAAATGTTTCTGAGCATGTATAATTATGTAATTATATCTTGCCATCACCCTTAACCAAATACATTCCATGTACTTATTATGTAAACTAATACAGTTTACTCCCCCAAATATACTATCTTTTGCTTTCATAGTCCCTGAAAGAGTATAAGATGTACTTGAATCATTCTTCAAGCAGTACCTTAGGGGTAATTATGTGTCCTGGAAGGAAGAGAGTGCTTCCATTTGTCTATCGTGGTGTACAAACTAGCCTCTAAATCAGTGGCATAAAACAAAATTAACCCTCATCTCCAATTGTTCTGTGGTTTAATGGGCTCAGCTGAGTGGTTCTCACTGGGGAGTCTTAGAACATTGCTTCTTCAGTCCTACATTTGGTGCCTGAGCTAGCATGGGCTTCCTCAGAGCCTGGTTGTCTCAGGGAAACAGGGCTTCTAACATGGCTGTTGCCTTCCTTCAGACAGAGTTCCAGAAAACCAGGTGGAAGCTGAATGCTTACTTATGACCTAGCCTTGGAAGTTATGTAGCATCGTTTGTGCCATATTCTGTTAGCCAAAGCAGCCCCAGGCTAACCCAAATTCAAGAAGGTGAAGGCATAGACTCCATTCGTTAACAGAGGAAAGACATTTACAGATACACACTCACAAGGAACCGATAGCATTCATCTTTGAGGTAAATTATCATGAGAGCAATATGGCAAAAATGAATGAAGTATGTCATTACTGTTCCAGGAAACTTCTCTAGGGGTCCCTTTACAAGATATTAAAGCTTGGGAATGAGGAGAGAATTACTAGAAGGCTTAGCAAAGGAATGGGGCATGAGAAAGGAAATGCATTTCTCTAATGGCCAGAAAGGGGTGAACATGTAAGATAGTTCACAGACAGGGATGAAGTTCTAGGAATATTGGAGGTCACAAGTATGTCAGCATCACCATAGTGAAGCAGCCGAAATAGGATCCATGATGGGAGGTGCTACCCTTTGCTGATTCTAAGATCAGGTACTGAAGTAAAATGGATTGTCCACTTTTGCAGTGGCTGACAGATGAGCTCGATCTCAGACCCCCTGTATTTTTTTCCAACTGAGTGCTCTTTGACTATGTAACTTTCTCCGTTCCACTGAGATGTTGGTATGCTTAAGCAACACAAAAGGAAGTTATAAGGCACTTGTAGAAGCTTGGCATTGTTAATTATTTTCCCTTACTTTGTTTCATATATTTTTTCAAGCTCTATGTCTCTGCTGATAATTATTTCCAGTATGCTAAGTTGATTATTCCTGGGTTTCCCACACAGAAAGTTGTTTATGTAAGTGATATCATATACTGTATCTTGTGCTTTGTCTTCTTTGTAACTGCTGTCATGGGAAAACTGACTTGTACAAAGGAAGACTTATAGATGTTGAGATTACATTTATCATAATTGTTTAATTCTAAGAGTGCCCTAGGTATTTCATAGAACTTGTATATGCTGATTTTTTAAAAAGCCAAGCATGCATTAAAACCACAATAAATTCACCCAGTGCCGTGGCACAACAACTTCAAGATGGCTTGTTCCCGAAGAATATAAATGAACAAATAAAGATATAAATACATCTCATTATTACCATGACTACTGGTAATCCCTATTTAGGAGTTATTCATAATTTTCAAAGCCCTTCTTAAGTGTATTTGATTCTCAGAACAGTTGTGAGAGATGGAATCTGTTCTGCTCCAGTCCATTAAATGAAGATGAGGACCCTAGTATTTCAGGCAAGAGGGATGTATAAAATGCCTAGGCATGAGTAGCACCGTCTGACTCCAGTATTCGCTCCGATTATCTCTTGACTTTTGCTCTTATCTCTACAGCTCTTTGACCTCTTTGTTCTTATGCTCCAACTCTATCAGCGCCATGACCTCCATGTGGAGCCATCAGGAATCCACTTCTCTGGCTTATTAATGTTGGCCTCTCTCTCTGGACCTCTGAATGTGCTTGGACTCATAGACAGTTCTGAGTGAAAAATTCTCCCACCAAGATCCCTAGCCTTGAAAAATCCCAGCAGCTAACCCAGCAGAGGAGAATAACTCAGGCAGAGATGGTTGGCAATTTACAAATCATGAAACAGAGGTGTAACACGAGTAAGTAAAAATTTAAATGGTGCATGTCTTCTATGTCCTGCAGCTGGGATTTGATTCCTAGGGGTATCATTCTTTCTGTTTCTCGAAGCCGCCTCACTAACTGAAGTCCCAGAAAGGAAGTTACAGAGGTCATAATTTGGTGGGATTTGTTGGAGAAAGTACAGGGAGGTAACAGTTGAAGGAAGTCAGACTGGCCTAGAGCTGGAACCAAGGGAAAGAGAGGCTCAGTGAGAAACACAGGCCCTAGAGAGATGGCCAGAAATTCAGTCTTGAATGGGGACACCCACCTGACACATGCTGGCATCGGGGTCCCAGCACCACCATGCCTGCCTCCAAAGTCAGATTTCTTTCTGCTACAGCAGGCTGGTGAGACGTGACCAGACTGACTCAGTCCAGTAGGACTGTATCTACAGTAGAGCACCAAGTTCCAGTGGAAAAATGCAGCTCTGATTCACGGGCACACCGATACACATAAATGATGCTTTCTACCAACCATCTGGGGGGGGCCACACTAGATTGTCGTTGGGTGTCTCAAAAATATTTTCACTCCCTTTCATGCTCTTTCCTGTACCTCTGGGGCTGGAAACCTGGAAACCACTGTTCTAGAGTCTCTTGCCTGAAGGTTCTAATTAAGAATCTACCAGTGGAGGGGGGGCATTGGGAAAGATTTAGAAGGGTGAAGAGAGGGAAAAGCCATTAAGTACTCTTTTCCAAAAGAGGCAGAGATCCACGGGGATGTGGAAGATGAGGAGTCTGGTGTTCTCAGCCGCAGCTCCTGTAGATCACCCACATTGGTGTTGCAGGTCACGGAGATCATCAGTTATCTTGAAAGCCAGTAGTGGTCTTCCCTGACCTCCATCCCAAAACCCTCCTCCAGCATTCTGTAAGCATCTAATTCCCAGTATTAAATCCCTGGGGGGGGGGGTGCGGGAGAAATGGGTAAAGGGGGTCAAAAGGTAAAAAGAAAGAAAGAAAGAATAAACAAATCCCTTTCCTGATAAAATGCCTGGAGTGTTTACGGTTTTCCTGACTAAATTCTTGCTGATACAAAGACTCTGTGGGCGCCTCCTTAGAGTTTAGTACACTTTCTCTCTTTCAGTCAGCCCATCAAAGCCTATGACATTGGTCTTACTATTTCCATTTGAGAGATGAAGAAATCGGAGCTCGGAAAGCCTAATTGATTTGCCCCAGGTCACTCAGCAGATAGATTTCCAAGCCTGGATTCAAATCTGGAGATTATTCTCTTTACTACTATACAAAACTGCCCATGCGTCTAATAGCGCGGGTGTGAGTGGCCTGGGAGAGATTATGTTCTCAAGCCACAGAGGGGCAAAGGGGGTCTTAACCACCTGAGGAACATTTCCAAATTTACTTTAAAAACTTCATTCTCCTTTTCAACGAGGGCATATCAGAGTCTCCCCCTGGGAGGGGATGGCAGGGAGTGGTTAAAGGAGAAAGACTGTGGAATAAGCTTTGATTTAAATGTTCTCTAGACAGTTCTGATACAAAAGTCTGGTTGAAAACCAAGGCTCTAGATCTCCCAGGTACTGAGTTTACAGTAGACCCAGTGATTTCCCACTAGTCCCACATCGGGTATGGTGACAATTCAATAAACTCTGCTCAAGTCTGGTTCAGATGCTGGGCAAGGTAAGGTTTTCTGGTAGAGAGAGTCAGTGACCTGGTCTGAACGAAGCTGATGGTGAAGGATTCTTGCACAGAAGGTTTTCAATAAATGTTGTTCACATCTTGTTTACTCTTGGAAAAGTGTCTGAGAAGATATGCTTTTGTCTCCTTCCCAGGAAACACCGAAATTGTCTGAACAGTAACTGTCCTTATAGCATCGGTGGTGCAGCAGAAGGAAGATGGAAATTCAAGTTATATTTTATTGAATTGAAAATGAGGCCTAGAACTTTAATCAAATACTTCTCAAACGCTTTCCAGAGATGCAAGCTTAATGTGTCAAGTAACTCTCCAAATAGAATCACTGTCTGCTGCATTACCAGAGCCTGTGCTAGACAGAAACATTACCTTTGCAACCCATCTTCATTTCGCTTTCTGCCAGATTTCTGATTCCCTATTAGCAACCTGCTTTGTATCCACAAAGCTCTATTTCTTTTTCATAGAGCAGTCTGTTAGGGAACACGAGGGAATTAGAAAAGAATCACTCTTTGGATTCCTAATCCTGCTTTTATATATTGCCTCACACAATAGTATTGCCTGCCATCCTTAAAACACTTCTGTTGATTCCTTTATTCAACACCTATCTTATCAATATTTATTTGGCCCATAGTATGGTCAGGCACAGTGTTAAAATCTGAGGCTACAGCGGTCAGCCAAAGAGATCTGGCCCTCAGGAAATTTTATGTACTGTACATGTATGGGGGTGGTGGGCAGTAGGCATGAGAAGGGGGGCGGCTTGGAATTCACATGATTTGAAAAGGAAAAGTATAGGTTCCAGTCTGATAGGGAAGTCTAGATTTAACCTGCATAAACATTTAATTCATTTCAAAGTGTTAATTTATTGGGGCGCCTGGGTGGCTCAGTCAGTTAAGTGTCCGACTCTCGATTTTGGCTCAGGTTGTGATCTCAGGGTCGTGAGATCAAGCTTAAGATTCTCTCTCTCCTTCTTCCTCTGCCTCTCTCCTCCCCCCTCCCCCCAAAAGTGTTAATTTATTGAAAATATTTATAGAATATTTACTATGTGCATAGCATTGCACTAGATGCTGGCATCAAACAAAATTAGTAAGAATCGGTCCCTGCCCTCAAAGAGTTCAGTCTGGGGTGAGTAACAATTGGATAAAATAAGACAAAGGGCAGTATATACTCTGGTACATAACATACCCACATCACCAGAGATGTCAGGGACAACTTGATCTGGTCTTGAAGGTTGAGGAGTTTGGCCAGATTGAGGAAGAGGAGAGTATGTTCCAGAAGAGGGAAGAGCCTGTGCAAAATTGCCGAGGTAGGCTTTAGGAGGTGCTCACTGCTTGAGCCTAGATCTCAGTCTGCAGCATGGTACAAGCATCAGAATTTGGAGAGCTAAACTTGTAGAACTTGACTGAGTGATAACAAGCAGTATGAACTTATCCTTCATGACAAAGAAGCTGCTCTTGCCATAGTGTCCTCACCACCACCTGACCTTGAGTGTGAGGGGTCTAGTCTATAACCAAGGTGCCTTTCCAAACATTCTTTAACTTGATCTAACTTTTTCCCCACATCAGCCTTGGAATCAGGACTGTTCAGGACCCCTCCCTTAACAGTTGCCCTAATGAATCTTTTAAAATTTATTTATTTATTTATTTATTTATTTATTTGACAGAGAGATCACAAGTAGGCGGAGAAGCAGGCAGAGAGAGATGGGGAAGCAGGCTCCCCACCAAGCAGAGAGCCCGATGAGGGGCTTGACCCCAGGGCCCTGAGATCATGACCCGAGCCAAAGGCAGAGGCTTAACTCACTGAGCCACCCAGTGCCCCTGCCCTAATGAATTTATGATCAAAGTTCCTACCATGTTTTCCCAATGGTGACATTTATAGATTTCACCCATAGGTCAGATACACACCATGATTCTTCCTTAAGAATAGCTCTGCTCTTTGCTGCCTTCCTCACAGGGGGCTGACACAGTCTTCCTTATCTACCTTCTCTTGCTGTGTGAGAAGATGGGAACTCCTTCCAGCCAAAGAACTCAGGAAACTTGGCTAATATTCCCCTCTGCTGCTAAGCTCTTATATTCCTCATTAGATTTTCAAACATGGCGGAAATAGCACTGGACTTCAGGTAAGACAGGTCTGGGTTCAAATATCAGCCCTGATTACTGCCTAACTGTCAACTTTGGGCAAATGAGTACCCTGAGGTCTCTGAGCTTTAGTTTCCAGCTCCGTATAAAAGGGTTCATTACACCTACTACATGCAGCTATTATGAGGGTTGAAATGAGATAACATAGATTACAGTGCCCCAAAATAATTGAATTCAATTACTAATCCATTTTTCCCCATTTTGGTAACTAATAATTACTTTAGCTCTCTTCCCAGAAAAATGTCATCCTTGGTAGCTAAATTCATCTATTTGCTGCTAGAACAGGGGTTGGCAACTTTTTTTCTGTAGGTCCATACAGTAAATATTTTCAGCTTTGCAAGCCATATGTTTTCTGTCACAATGTCTGTGACACAACTTCTGTGATAGCAAGAGCGCAGCCTATAGACAATACATGAGTGAATGGGCATGGCCGTGTTCCAATAAAACTTTATTTACTAAAAAATGTCTGCAGGGCCATATTGGCCTGTGGCCACAGTTCCCTGGTCCATGTCTTAAAACACAAAAGATAGCATTTCATGGAGAAAAGAAAATAGACTTTTTACCATTCCAAATTTAAATCTTAAATCTATTACCAGCTAGCTCCTCAATCTTCGGCTGTTTATTTAACCCCCTCCTGTGCCTCAGTTTCTTCAGCTGTAGAATATAGACAATAATAGTATCCACCTCATAGCAGTCTTAATAGAATTAAAAGAGATAACACTCACTCAGAAATGTGACCCAGAAGCGTCTGGGTGGCATAGTCGGTTAAGTGACAGGCTCTTTGTTTTGGTTCAGGTGGTGATCTTGGGGTCGGGAGATCAAGCTCCCCATGGGGCTCCATGTTCAGGGTGGAGTCTGTTTGAAATTCTCTCTCCTTCTCCCTCCAATCCTCATGCTGGTGATCACTCTTTCTCTAAAATAAATAAATAAATAAATCTTAAAAAAAAAAAAAAGAAATGTGATCCAGAGTCACTGATATATGATTATTTATTTATTTAGGAGAGAGATGGTCTTATTGCATTTGTTGGCTTTCCTTCCTGCTCCCCACATAAAAGCTTAACATTATTTTTCCTAGAAATTTTAATACCAGGGAAGGGCAATATGTAAATTGTTATGACATACCTGTGTATGGGAGAAGAGTAGAATATATCACTTACAGTCACACGGTGTAAAATGTTTTACTTGAAAACACTTTGCTGAATTGGGAACAACAATAATCTACCCAACTCAAGAAAAATAGAGATAACAGTGCTTTAAATCACTCTCAATTAGTGATAATATCAAGATCAACTATGAGTCTACTTTTCTCTGGATGAATTTCGTCATGTAAATACTATTTTAAGAGCCAAATGATAAATTACATATAAAGCTAATCAGCATGGTGACCTAAATTGAATGTAAAACTTTTCAATCCAGTTATATGTATGTCCATAGACACCCAGTGGGCCGAGGAAGGAAGAATGGAAGTCTGATTTTTGTTATCTGCTTGTGCCAGGTGCTCAGCTAGGATCTTTGTGTATGTTATCTCATTTAGCCTTCACATTCAAGAGTCTATCTTTAATACTTCAAAGGCGAGGAAGCTGAGACTCAGAGTTGAAAGTCAATTACACATGGCGATATCATACGGCAAGTATGTAGTGGAACAAATAAAAAAAAAACTCAGGTATGTACCACCATGTACCATACCATTTGCCTTCTCACTCTCACTGGCTTGATCATTTAGTAAAAAAGATCAAAATTAATTAATGCCCCATCAGTCAAACTAGTCAAATCAGTCTAAGTATGATGCACGCTCTTCTCTGAAAACGAACAATTGTAGCTTTCGCAAAGCCTGGATGTTGAAGCCTGTTATGGATTGATCTATCACAGCTGCTAACTTGGGAAGTGAATGGTGAGTCTGGGCATGCTGCTGTGGCCAACTTCTCTGGCCCGGCGAATCCTGAGGGGTCAGGACAAATCAAAAGCATGGCTCCTGCCTGGGTTTGCCAACACTGTTGCTGAGCAAACTCAGATAAACTCGATGCAAGGGAAGCCAGTAACTCGGGAGAGGAGGGTTTGGAAAAGAGAAAGGGGGAGATTCATTCTGTGTGCCAGAAACCAGTGGAGGTGGCAGGCTCCAAGCTTAACAACCAACCTCTCCCCAGCAGGATGGGCATCTAGACTTTTATAGGAGGGGTTTGGGGGGCATGTGCAAGAGAGCAGGCAGGGAGCATGTGACCATGAGTGGGGGTCTGTGTGTGCTCAGCCCACAGTGGTGGGCAGGGAAGGGGATGTGTTGGGTGTGGTCTTCAAGACATTCCCTTGCCTTCATGGCTTTTCCGGTCTGGTGGTTAGAATGCTCCAGTCATTGTCAATGTCTCAAGAAAGTGCAATAAGAAAGAAGCATGATGGGTTTTAGTTTGAGCCTGAGTTAAGTGGTCTTGTCTATTTCTGGTTTTGACTATTGTGATCTATAGTTGAGCAAGAACACTCACTAAGAGTAGCATTCTATGAAATGCCTGTTAGAACATTCTTCTTGTTCCTTAAACAAGATTAGACTTGGAAGTTGAACCCCCCAGATCTCAGAATGTAACTCCTTGAAGGACTTTTGTCACTTTCTCTGGAGAGTAAATGTTGACACTTGAAAAAAGTCACCTCCTCCTGTGGTTTCATTGCACAGTGAAGGACCCACACCCACATTTTCCTCAGATTTCTTGGAACTCTACTGGTAACTTCCTGCCTGCTCTACCTTCTTGCCCAAGTCTTTCCCAAGAGGCGGCAAGTTATGAATAAGCATTTGATTTGCATGAATAACGTTATAAAGTGAAAAGGTGACAAGATGTCATCTTAAACCTACTTCAATGTGGAAACCATGGGGAAGGGAAGAAACAAAAACAAAAATCCAAAATTACCTTAATTTGGAATAATTTAGAAAACATTCCTCCTGCAAGTGTCAGGAAGATTATCATGCTTCTCTGTCCCATGGGGCACCTCTTTGGCATCTAAATGAAGCTGTCTCAGCAGAAAGCGAAGGGACAGGTGTAATCCCAGTTAAAGAGTGGATCCGCAATTGTGTATACTTAGACATTTCTGTACTCATAATTATGTGTTGAAAGCCTTTTTTTCTGCAGCCTGATTATTCAATATCAGTCTGGACTGTGGATTCGGAGGCTCTTTTGGGGGGTCTGTTTTTGTTTCCCCTTTGTAGCTAATCAAGTGGGTGTACTCTTTGCGATTATGCTGCTTATCTGCTATAACTAATTAGCAATCACCTAAGTGTGACTAAGTGATCGATTAGTGCTATCGAGCATTACAAGCTTCAATTTGCTAAGTGTTCTCGTAGGATTGCAGATACATAATAATTGTTTCTGAAAAGATACCTCCCCTCTGCTTCTCCATTTTACTAGCCAATAAACCATACCTGCCTTACATTGGTAGCGACTGTCTAAATAACTAATTTTCATGAAAGGTAGTGAAGGCGTTTAATAGTTGTTCAAGGAAAAGATAGTATATTAAGAAATGATGCATCCTTTGGAACAAAAGTATAATTTTCTTCTTAAGCAAATTTTTCTTTCACATTCACAGAAGGAATGTTTGTTTTGTCAGTCTGTGGCATCACCTATCTCAATTATAAATTATTTAATCATGTCAATGAGAGGAGATCTTTGTGAACAAAAACCATATGGTGCCGCCTATCAGAGACAAACACACAATGGAACAGAAGCAGTGTGCTTTGTTTACTACTTTCACAACTGCCCAAAAGGATTATTACTTCAGGAACAGGCTTTAGGAGCCACAGGATGCTAGTTTAAGTGCGGAAACAAACAAACAGACAAAAGCATCATAAAGAAAAACACTGTCTTTGACCGGAGTAACAAAATTCAGTGTTCAGTCCTTCTCGACTTCCTTATTTAGAGATTATCATTTGGGAAACAAATGGCACAAAAGAAACCACTGAAAAACATGTTGCCTTTTTTTGCACCGCAGGCTTGCAATTTAATGGCAGCTATACTGTAGGCTTGTAATTTAATGGTGGCTCGTTGTTTCATATCTACAGCACAAAAGTGGGATGATATCATCTCCTCAAACAAGGTTTGGGCGAGTCCACATGGAAGATATGAAGAATGCATTTTTTAAAAAAGAAAATCCCATTTTTCTCAGAAAGCTGTTTTAATGTGCTGAAATCTCCAGAATAAGGAAGTGGTGGAATGAGATGAGGAGGAAAAGCAGACATTCACCTAGAAAACCTAAACCTAGTACCTCCCACCTGCCATATGTGGATTCGAGCTCCAAAGAACCAAGAGCTTCACAGTGGGGAGGAGGGGAGAGAAGTAATTTCACAAGCACGAGAGAGAATAAGATACTTGGGATCAGGCTTAATTCTTGCCTACTTCCTTCAAGGTTCCATGCACTCTGCTAGGTACTGTGATGCCGAGAAGTCCTTATTTTCAGGGAACTTAGACTCTGCTGAAACGAGGCAGACATGTAGACATAGCATAAAATGCAGTGTCATGACATGCTATCACTGAGGGACCACCAAGGGGTACAAAAGGGTCACATTCCCCTCCCTTACCAAACCCCTCCCAGTACGCACCTACCTTTAGAGTGCTCAGCGCATTATCTGGGCTCAGCAGAGTTTTTGCTTTTTTCAGTTATGGGCCTTAGAACCAGTTTGGGCTGCACCCATGTCTAGTACCTTATGATGATGCCTTGTTTTGTTTTGTTGTTAGCGGTAACCAAAAGTAGTTTTGTTATCTACCTGATTCTTCAGAACCGGTTTTTAAATAAAATTTTACCCTTAGCAAAGAAATACAACCATTAAAGGCCATACAGAATACTGTCCAAAGTAATAGCCCCCAGGTGCTGAGAGGCAGCATGTCATACTGGAAAGCAAAAGGACGTTAGACTTAAACAAGCTCGGATTGGCGTTCCAGCTCTGCCACCATCTTGCACTATGCTATCGCGCAATACTTTTGTGACAGTTTTCTTTTTTGTTGTTTTTAAAGAAAGATTCTATTAATTTATTTGAGAGAGAGAGGGAGGGAGAAGGAGAGAGAATCTCAAGCAGACTCCTCGCCGAGCAGAGAGCCCGATGCGGGGCTCGATCCCAGAACCCCAAGATCATGCCCTGAGCCAAAACCAAGAGTCAGTTGCTTAACTGACTGGGCCACCCAGGTGTCCCTTGTGACCGTTCTCTTCACCTCAGTCCCTCCATCTGTAAAATCATTGCAATAATAGTACCTGGGGTTGCTGACACTACTGACAGAGTCCATGCATATGATGTGCTTGTTGAAATGAAAAGAGAGATGTTTGCTCCACTATTTGCTGTACTTCTGGAAGATCTCTAATAAGACTAGAGCATCTGCTCTGCTCGCATGCCTGAGGTCCTCCCACTACACTGTCCTATTCAAGCAGTTAGACCTCTTCTCTTTCTCCCACTATGTTCTCTCAGCTGCGTTCCGTACCACCGCTCGAGCCAACGCTCTGGCCAAGCCCTACAGTAGCATATTCTATGTGCGGGAGAGCCTCTGGCCATCACCCTTCACTACTGCTCTGTCTCTCCACAGAATCTGGGAAATCCCAGCTCAAGAAAGCCTTTTTACCTTGAGCACAAATCTTTCCCCAATCCACCTGTTTCTCTCATATTATGTTGCTGGTCCTATTGATTTCATAGCCATACATTTCATAGCAAATTACCAACCATCCATTAGATGCTAAAGAACATGGTGTCTAAGAATGCTTTTTTTTTTTTTTAAATATATTGCCACTCAGATGACTAGGTACGTCCTCTGGAAGGTGTCCGGATAGGCCCGTGCTCCCCACACGGACAGTGAGTTGCATTTGAGTCAGAAAAAAAGGGTAAACATTTTGTAATGTGATGAGATATGACATGCAGATTCTATATGGAACTCACTTACAATATATGAAGAGGTTAAAAAATGGTGCTGTCATTTTGAGTTATGTTGAAATGCGAAATCTGGCTCCAGATATTACCTTGGAGGAAAAAAGAAATTCTCTTTGCAAGTTGGGACACATTATCCTTGAACCTAATTTTTCAGCCAAGTAATGATCCCTATGTTTCTTTTTTAGATCATATTACTCATCAAGTTATTTATGAGCTGGGTAAGATGCTAAAATGATTTTGGCGTATGGGAGGAATGTAGCTGTGAAGTACTGGTCCTAGTTAAAATGGCACGCTGTCTTTGACCTTCTTCACGTTAACGTTAGATGGTTCATTCAGTTTTTGAAATCTTTGACAAGTATACTTAGAGAACTCAATGCATGTCTTGATATGGTAAACCCAGGAGAGAAACCACCTCAAAACATTCATCTCCTGGGCCAAGTTAAGCAGTCAGAATGACACACTACCATCCCCAAAGGATAACCATACAAACAACATAAGTCCCAGCTATCTTTCATAAATTACAGATTAAAATTATAGAGACTGCTGTATCTCAACAAGGCTAGATGATAAGTATCTGGATAATAGCATTTGGCACATCATCAGTCATTTTTATCTCCTCTCTCGATGAGTTCCTGTCCTGGGGTCTGGCAGAATAGCAGGTGTTCAAAAATTCCTCCAGCTTCATGTTAGCATCTTACACTTGCAATAGGAATGTCATGCTCAGGGATGCAGGCTACCGGAGGGACAGCCCCATGTTCTGTCCCTTATGCTTTGAAATGTAGTCTCCAGGGACACCTGGGTGGCTCAGTTGGTTAAGCCTCTACCTTCGGCTCGGGTCAAGATCTCAGGGTCCTGGGATCAAGTCCTGCGTCAGGCTCCCTGCTCAGTGGGGACCCTGCTTCTCCCTCTGCCTGCTGCTTTCCCTGCTTGTGTTCTCTCTCTGATAAATAAACTTAAAAAAAAAAAAAAGGAAATGTAGTCTCCATAAGATAATAGGAAACCCAGAAAGGATCAAACATCTTTGTGTATGGAAATATCTCTTACTCAACTGTGGATGGTGCAAAAGGGTGGTGTGTGTGTGTGTGTGTGTGTGTGTGTGTAGGAGAGTGAGGTTGAGAGTGAGGACACACAGCACATAACCTCATGAATATCCAGTCTCTCTCTTCCTGTACAATTTACAGATCCATTTTGCTCTAGCCTTGGCAAAAGTTAGTTTATGTAGGATCGCTACTTATCTGGAAATGGAGTCTTGGCTAGATAATTACCAGTACTGCACTCCTTCAGCAGCTTTACGGATGATGCCTGTGTGCATGTGTGTGTGGGAAGGACTGGACAATTTATCTTGTTCTCTCCAGCCAGCCAGTGGAGAGCATCTCAACAGAAAGCAGTCCCTTTCAAGAGAAAACAAAAAGCCTTTTAAAAGAAAAAACAAAACAAAACATTGTTCCTTTATTCTCAGAGCCTCAGAGTAGCACAAATTATTTGACACTGAAAGTAATAAAACTTATCCTTGCTAAGATAAAAAGATCAGTAATAGAGGGCAGTGAGATTTATAATAAATCATGCCAGTTCAGCCAATTATTTTTGCTTTTCCTTTGCATTACCTTGTTTGGAGAATAAGTATTTCTTCCCATAGTTTTTTTTGTTTTTCTTTTTTTTGTTTTTTTTTTTTTCCCCAATTTATTTATTTTCAGAAAAACAGTATTCATTATTTTTTTCACCACACCCAGTTTTTGATGAGAACTGTGCTATGCCTAGCTTGTCCAAGATGTAGAAAGAGGACCTCAGTGATTGCCATGAAGGAACTAACAATCCAGTGAGGGAGCAAAGAATAGATTTTAAAACCGTAATATGCAATATTAAAAAAAGATACCTAAATAGCGATAGAGAATCTGTTTCCTGAAACTTCTGAGGGACCTTCCAATTGTAGTTGAGAGGCTCCGGATAGGGTTCACAGAGGTAGCTTTGAACACAACTCCAGTTCATGGGTCAGATATAATCATATCAAGCCTGGGGCAGGCTCTCAAACAGCAGTTGGCTATTAGGAGGAGACGTAATTAAAACGAGTGGAAGGCAACTTAAGCTGGAAGCCTGTTATGGACGTTCTTGAAGGTCAGTCCAAGGAAATTAGAGTTATAAATATTTAACACATTTACCATCACAATAAATATAACCTAGATGCCACAGATAGACCCCCAATCATTCTCCTTGCAGCTAGAGAGATCTTCTGGAAACAACGATCTGGTCATGTCACTCTTCTGCTTATTTTCCCCTCTGATCTTTGGCAAAAAGTCCCCAGTTCTTTTCTTTCTTTCTTTCTTTCTTTTTTTCTGAAGGGTTTTTTATTCATTTCAGAAACAGAGAGAGACCACAAGCGGGAGGAGGGACAGAAGGAGAGAGAGTGGGAGAGGGAAAAAGAAGGAGATTCCCTACTGAGGGTAGAACCAGACTGGCCAGACTGAATACGGGGCTCGATCCCACAACCCCTGAGATCATGACCTGAGCCGAAATCAAGAGCTGGACAGTTAATGGACTGAGCCGCCCAGGCTCCTCCAAGAAAGCCTCCAAATCTTAACATGCCTGCAAGGCCCTGCTTGACCTGAGCCTTTCCTCTATTTGCTGCTTCGTTCTCTAGAACTTCCTCCACAGAGTGGTTCTTGCCATGACCGGGAAGACACCTTGCTACTTCCCACAACCAGATCTTCACATACCCTTTCTTTCTGCTTGGCCAATTCTTGCCACTAAACTTTGACTGGCTCACTCTTACTCATGCTTCAAAGCTTGGCTAAAATATCACTGTCTTGGTCCTCCTGCCTGGGTCAGGGATAAGCCCTGTCATCCACTCTTTTAGCAATTGTTGTTCATAACATTTAACATAGTTCATAATAATAAAATGATCCCACGTATAAGGACTAATATTTACTGAGCAATGATTATGCACTATACTACCTGCTCAATGAATGTTTGTTGAATGGATACACAAATGAAGAGATAAAATAATCAATGGAGTTGATTAATTAATCAGTCAGATTTCATCAGGTGTTAAGTTCATACTTCCTCTTAATTCCCAAATTAAAATAGTATCTGTCCATGTGACAGCTGGAAGTTCTGGCTGGTCCCTCAAATACACGGGATCTTCAGGAAATTCCGTGTTTCATAAATTATTCCTGGGTGTTACCCAGAAGAAAGCTCATACCATACACTATTTGGATAATAACAATTACAATTTATGGAGGAATTACTATGTTCCAGGAATGGCATACATATATCTTCCATATGTACCTTCATGAAATATCTAGGCATCCCTATAGCCTATCCTGTGTGTGTGTATATGTGTGTGTGCTCATTCCAACTTCACGATACCCAAGGAGGCTGACTTAGTGGCACAGTATGTTGCAAAGAAGAAACAAAGACCTGGTAAGTTAAATAAGGTCTCTGAGGTCTCTATACGGGGGAACTTAAAACCCGACAGTAGGGTGGCCTGCACACTCCTTAGTCCAACTGAACACTCTTCTTCCGGTCTACGCACGTATTTTGGAAATTACTCTACTTCTCCCCAAAGCAGTTGCTCTTAGGTCACATAGCTCCTGTTAATAAGGTTGCCAGGGGCAGGGGGAAATACGAGGTGCCCAGTTAAACTTGAATTTCAGATAAAAAGCAAATAATTGTTGAATAAAAATATGTCCTAAATATCGTAGAGAAGATACGCTAAAAATGTATTTGGCTTCATACGAAACTCCAATTTAAGGGAGCATCCTGTAATTTCATTTGCTAAATCCAGCAACTCTACTAAACAAAATCCAATCTCTCAAATACCCAAAGTTCAGAATGTGGAGACAGTTTCCCCTCTCCTCTGTCATGGGCCTGACTCTCGACTCCTGGTTTCCTATCTAGTAAGCTTTGGGGAACTATTTTTGTCCCCTGTTTCTGCTTTGCTAGTCCCTTCTAAGTGGGTCTCCTACCTCCTTTTCCATAGCACAGCACAATTTTTTCTCTTAATCTCAGCTCATTTCAGTACCACACATATGTGATGAGGAGGCCTCCTCATCGCTCTCGTGCCTGTGCCCTCCTCTCTCTTTCTCAGCCCATTTCACTCCCTCATCCCTCAACAAGTTATAACTTAGGAGGATTAAAAGAAAACTGGCAACTTCCCAGTGTAATTGGGCCCCCATCTGGAGAACAAGCTTCTTAATTTCCATTCCTTTTATCCCTACCTCAATTCGGAGCACATGGCTCTGAAGGTAGTTGATACTCAGTGAAGATTTGATTGCCAAATGTTACACATTTGCTCATAATGTTCTTGGTGGGGATGTGCTTACACAGCACATTTCTCCCGTGGCAGGAACTTAGCAAACTTGGCAGGTCGCTCAGGGAGGCAATTATCAGGAACTTTCTGGAAGAGAAAGGATGAGCAGGCCACCTTTTATTTTCTAGGACCGTGTGAATCCTGAGAGGTCAACAGTGAGTCCTCTGCACAGATCTGTAGAACATCACAGCTAGAAGCGTCCTCGGAGTTGGTCCTTATTAAAGTCAGACAGAACATGACCACGGCTCACAAAGGAGGTGACTGGTCTGAGGTCAGAGAGATTCCTTAGCTAAGAACACACGGCCTGTCATGTTGGATTGTCGGAAATACTGTAGTGGTGGACTCGCTTTTTGAATCTGGGCTCCATACTCGATAGCTACGTGATACTTGAGACATCATTTCTCCTTCTGGCACCTAAACTCACTTGTCTCTGAAATAGAGACAGTGCTCCCTCATGGAGTTGTTTCAAGGAGCAAATGAAATAAGGTAGGTGACAGCCTTCTGCAAACTGTGAACTATGTATTTTATATGAATACGAAGAAATAGAATTTGTAGTCCCTCCTACTGAAGCAAAGGTCTGGTGAATTTGAGGTGGCCAGTTTCCTCTGGGTTAATGGAGAGTCGGCGCCCCAGCCCCGTGTTAGAGCCCTCTCTTCCAGATATGGGTTCTCTTAAACAAATATTTAACACAAGCTGCTCTGATCATCTGCAGTCATTAAAAAGATGAAAGGTTTTTTCCTCTCCTAATAATAATGTATTAGCCTCAGCAGTCTGACCAAATTCCAGTCTCAGTAATTGTCTTCTCCTTACTATTCCTTAATGAGGTTCAGAAGGTTAATTAGTTGTTTGCAAAATACTAAAGTACTTAATGGAGGTAATCTAGCAGGACAATATCTAAATGCATACCTTCAGTGAATGACTAGTAAGACAGTTGATATAAAGAGCTAAGAAACTGACAGCTTTTATTAATAGTCTATTCATTTAATACAAGGTGATTTAAAAATAAAAACAAAGACATTATGATAAACAATGATACAGCAAGCTTAAAGACAGAGAAGGGATTTTTGACGTTGGCCTAAGACTAGCAACACAAAAAATAAATATTTCAAAAAACTATTTGAAATGTGAATAAAAATTTGAAATATAATGCACATTGTCCTTGGGACTGAAAGGAACTGAAGGATGGATGGGCAAGGCGGTAATTTGTATTGACTTAAATTACAAATCATGTTAAGACCCTGATCTATCCCCAAAGAGGAGAATGTGTTCTGTTTGCATAGCTAGACACTGTCATAGTCTACTGGAATCGATTCTTACAAATTTGGCTTGTCTCATTTAGCAAAAGTCACTTTACTTATACGTGCACATAATTATATTCTCATATGTACGCCCATTGAGCAGCAGTAAGTGTTTCTTCTTTTTTTAATTTCTTTGCTTGGTTTTTACCTGGTTATTTTTCAGACATGTTTGTAAAAGGTACAAGCTGCAGAATGCATAAGCAGAAAAGATCTGAGCTCAGGTGATTTGTATGTGCATTTTTCATATTGCAGGTGGTTGGCCCTAAAGACAGTAATGCATGATTGGAAGATAACTTGAACATTTGAACATTTGAAATTGTCTTTGCATCACACACAGACACACACACACACACACACACACAAACACTGTGCATGAGTCTGTGTGTTTAATTCATTTTTTTGATTCATGAATGCAATCTCTTATGGTTATGTAACTTTCTTATCTATCATTCATTTTTTCCTTGCCATGATGACCTCTAATTTTATTTCAGTGAGGGAGAGAGAGAACTGACTGAATAAGGCAGAAAAGGGTGTCCATCCTATGTGTTTCCACAGAGGACTTACTTAAACAAATATCACAAAAATAAAATTGATGATAAAACAGGAATAGAAACACAGAAAATTGGAAACTAAAAATGTGCTGATCACAAGTTCGGTTGTATTTCCTGATAACCATGGAGGAAAGGAGACAGTTGGATCAAAAAGTTTCCGTTAAAGGAAAGAAGAAATGTTAACATTCCTCTAGAGTTACAATTTTTTTCCAGAACTAAATTAAAAAAAGAAATGGCTTATGACACTGAGTACTATAAAATAAATATATAAAACATAAAAGAAATTATCTAGCACAATGATGATATGGGGGGAAGGAGAGTTAGGATCCACATAGCTGTCACTCCACAGTGCCATTAGTAAGTCCCGAGGGAATGAGAACATCTGGTAGCCCAACAAAGGACTGGCCAAATCATGCAACTTTCTGGTGATTTCACTTTTTTCCAGTACAGGACCCGAGGTACCAAGTGGAACAGACATGAAATGCATGACCCTTAAAATACTTCCCTTAAATACTAGTTTTTGACAAGAAGAAATACTTTATTACATCTTTAAGTTAATATATTAGATTCTTAAGGGACCCATGCAAACTCTAGGCAAAATATATAATATATATAGAACCACCTCAGAGTCATTTAAAAGCTTATAAATGAGGCATGTCTGCCCTTACCTAGAGAAATCACTTTCAGGAAAAACTATCACAAGCTGACATTTCCCCAGGACCCAAAGGAACAATCAAGCCTCTTAGAACAGGTGTCCATTAAGCCAATGGCTGACAGCCAAACCTCTTGAAAGAGTTGTCAATTTTTACTGTCTTTCTTTTCTTCCTTCCCACTCACTTCTCAATGCAAGTGGACTCAGCCCCCCACTACTCTACCAAAACTGGTCTTGATAAGGGCTTTGAAGATCTCTGTTTTGCTCCATCCCGTGGACACTTTTTAGTTTCATCATCCTTCATTCATTCAACAAATCCTTATGGAGTGACAAACATCTGACAGGCACTCTAGGTAGAAAGATATCAATTAGGTCATATAATTTCATGGTTGAGTGTAACAAAGAGAAAAGGGTACCACAGAAGCACACGACAAAGGATTTCACTAAATCCTGGGGAATCACTTGACCTGTCTGTGGCATTTGCGTCCATGACATTACACTTCCCCAGCGTTTCCTCCTTCTCTGCTGACTCCTTCGTCTCTGTTTCCTTGCCAACAACACTTTCTCTGACCTTTAAATATTTGCTAAGGACAGTCATAGTTTACCCAGGCCAATTCTGGTTCATGCTTGCCGTCTTGGCATAATTATTAATAGCATCCCCTTTAACTCTCAAAAGACTCTGGGTTTGGACCATAAATGATATGGTCACCCTTTTTTGAGGTGACCTCATTTAGTGTTGAAGCATTAAACAGCACGGATATATGCTGATGGCTCCCAAATCTTTCTCTAACTTGGCACTTTTTTTTTTCCCCCGAGCTACTGACCTGTATGTTGAACTGTGTTCTCAGTAACTCCAATTTGATCTCTCCCTGGGAACTCAAGCTCATCATGGTCAAAACGGAATTTAATTTGCTGTCCCTACCATCTATCCAGGTGTGGAATCCATAAACCTGGGACTCAACCTCGAATCCCTCCTCTCTGACCAGTATCCTTGTAGTCAACCAACCCCCCAAAGCTCTGTGCCACCTTCTAAATCTACTGCACAGCTAGTGATGGGGGTCAGGTCCCCAAGGTGTGCTCCCAGCTTTCTCCCGCCACCTGCCCCCACCCCACACCCCATGCCAGTTTTCTTGTTCAAAGGGTAGTCAGAATGGTCTTGCCAAATCTCGTTAAATCACCAGCTGTTGAAAACTCTACCCATTTCTCATTGAATTCAGAGTAAGCAACAACATCTTCATCGCATTTCTACCTTTAGTTCTAGTCTCATTTTGTAGCCAATCTCCCTTTCGCTGGCTATGCTCCAGACACACCCTGCCCCTGCAGTTTCTCTGTCTGGGCCGCTCTCCCCGCCATTTCCATGCAAATATCACTTCTCCAAAGAAGGTCGTACATCCTATTTTACACCTTCACATGCATTTCTTTTTCGTATCAATCATCACTGGCAAGCAAATAATTGTGTCTTTAGTAATTTGGAAATTATTACTTTCAATGTCTAGCTTTTCTTTTTCAGACTATAAGCTTCATGAACACTCAAAGGATTCATGATTTTTGTCTGTTTAAAGCCTTTGTCCCCAGTACTTAGCAGGCTGCTAGACCCTCGATAAGGATTTCCTACAAGAAGTAAAGGAAGGAAGGAAGGAAGAGTGATTAGATGGACAACAGTGACTTTAGACTCATGACTCGAGAAGAACTTCAGTTCCTGATGCTTTGCACTATAATCGGAATGTACTCTAGGTTGAAGAATTGAAGATTGAAGAAGTCAGGATCTCTGAACACTTGATTGGAGGACATCCCCCTGTCCACCAGGAATTCTTGTTTTGCAATTTAATGAGCATTTAAGAAATTCTTGTTGTTAAGCCACTGTGAGTTCTCTCTCTCTCTCTCTCTCTCTCTCGGCAACTTATGTTACCTGAAATACCCCTGGCTTAATACCTTTAAACAAATTTGAGTTTCAGTTTGACAAATGAGATTATCAGTGATTATATAACCTTACCAATTAGTTTCAGAGATTTGAATTAACGTTGAATTGATTACGATGATGAAAGTAGTTAGAACAACCACCATCACTACCAAAAATACGCCTTCATAGCCATGAAGGATATGTCATGACACTTTGGTAAATAAGATTATACCTTGCGATCTTTCAGGCAAAAGACATTATTTTTTTTCCTCACTGACCTGGGGCCCTATTAACTAGAGAGCAAGCTTTTATACTAAATCACTTAGTATCTCAACAAACTGAGACCACTGGTTTGTAATTGGTGGGTGAGGAAAGGGATGGCTTGGGAAGGAAAAATGGGGAGGAGGTGTAAGGCAGTCACTCATTGTTCAGTCCCATGGACTGCTTTAGGCTCCTAGTGTGAGGAGGACAGATATTTATGTCATATATTTTCATGACAAACTGCTGATGATTTGGGCAAGGGCTAGGCAAAGAGTGGGTACAAGTCTGAAAGGAAACCGAGAAGCTAGGCATGAGCAAAGCCACTTTGGATCCCAGGTAACAAACTGTGACAGTTTTTCCCTACCTCTGCATGGAATTTAGGCATGCTCTGGTACCCTGAGGACTGGAAAAACCTATATTCAGCATGCTTAGTATAATCATTGATTTTTCTCACAATTGGCTATGGCCTGTGTAAGATTTCTCCAAGTGGACCCATATGCAGTAAATGTGGAAAGAGCAAGAGAGACATAGCAGGGATATTTCACAGCCACATGGCAATTACAGCTAACAGACTGGTTCGTGCGAACGTGGGAGGCATTCATTCTGAGTTTCCAAGAGAAGGGCCAAAACATCACTGTTTAACCAATGGGGTCCATTTTTTAGTTTGTGAAAAAGAAGTGTGTGCTTTACTTAATAGTCCTTAGTAGTAAAATTGTAGATAATTGGATTATCCCACCACTACCACCACTGTGATGTCAAATAAAGTGTAAGCGTCTCATGTCATTCCTTATTTAGAACTACCACATCTGTGAAAGCGAATGAAGAACAGCACACTACGTTGAAAGAAATATGCTGGGGGAATTGGATACTTGAGTATTTCTAGGACAGTCTGATAAAGGAGTTAAGTCATATACCAAACCTTTCAGTGGCTTTCATGAGGCCACTGAGCTAGGATCCAACATGAGTTTGTGTCTTTTACACTACATTCTACCCTGGAGTTTCCTGATCACATAGTTGGAAGTGATTTCATTTTCCTCTCAACTCTCATAGTAACAGCTCACATTTTTAATTGTGCATTTTCACACCTCTGACTTGGCACTTATTATTTTATTAAGATTATTTGTATACAGGGTTTATCCTTCCTGCAAAAATGTCAATCCCCTGTGGACAGAGATAGCATCAGATGAATTTCTGTGTCTTTAGTGCTAAAATACCATCAGGCCCAAGGGTAAGTTCATTAGTTGTTGACTGAGTGGGTATTCGACTCTTTATCAAAGAAATTACATAAGTTGGAAATAGTAGCCTCCTTTGAAACTCTTTCTCATCACGATACAACTTGAATGAGTTTAGCGTCAAAGCATCTGGAAACATTGGCAGCATGGACTGGTAGATGAATACAAGAAGCCAGGTGTGAGTGGGTGTAAATGAAGGAAGCTAACTAGTGTCTAGTGCCGGATGGCTGGAGTAAGGCAGACAGTCAGCCATCCAACAGTCAGCGCCCAAGATAATAGCACAGTGAACTGGATTTTAACCCAAGCAAATGTTGCTATTTGAGCAGATGTTAGCTGGTATATGTGTCAAACAACAAGAGTAGAATTGCTTTCTGCTGTGTGCTGTTGGTCTTAGTGGTCCATCTGGTGTGGAATGGGACAGGCCTCTGATGACAGTCACAAAGAGGAGGGGCTTGACCCGGCATTGCAGATAGACTTCATCTTACTTGTTAACTGAAACTGATCCCTAGGTGATGCCCTCATCACTGATTTGAAAACGATTATAAAACCACATTGGGGCTCAAAGAAGGGGAAAGGCCAGAACTGGTTATTAAAGACCACCATAGGGACACGGGAGGAGAAAGAGACACAGGCCATATTTGTGCCATATTGGCAAGCACAGAGTTGAAAGAGGCAAAGCTGGAGCTTGATTGACATGTAAGATTCAAAACTTGGGCTTCTATGAAGCCAGCATTACCCTGATCCCCAAACCAGGCAAAGACCCTACCAAAAAGAAGAATTTCAGACCAATATCACTGATGAATATGGATGCTAAGATACTCAACAAGATCCTAGCAAACAGGATCCAACAGCACATTAAAAAGATTATCCACCATGACCAAGTGGGATTCATTCCTGGGCTACAAGGATGGTTCAACATTCGCAAATCAATCAATGTGATAGAAGAAATTAATAAGAGAAGAGAGAAGAACCACATGGTCCTCTCAATTGATGCAGAAAAAGCATTTGACAAAGTCCAGCATCCATTCCTGATTAAAACGTTTCAAAGTATAGGGATAGAGGGAACATTCCTGAACTTCATCAAATCTATCTATGAAAGACCCACAGCAAATATCATCCTCAATGGGAAAAAGCTCTCAGCCTTCCCATTGAGATCAGGAACATGACGAGGATGCCCACTCTCACCACTCTTGTTCAACATAGTATTAGAAGTCCTAGCAACAGCCATCAGACAACAAAGAGAAATAAAAGCTATCCAAATTGGCAATGAAGAAGTCAAACTCTCTCTGTTCGCAGATGACATGATACTTTATATGGAAAACCCAAAAGACTCCACGCCCAAACTACTAGAAGTCATACAGCAATTCAGCAACGTGGCGGGATACAAAGTCAATGTACAGAAATCAGTGGCTTTCTTATACACTAACAATGAAAATACAGAAAGGGAAATTAGAGAATCGATTCCATTCACTATAGCGCCAAGAACCATAAGATACCTGGGAATAAACCTAACCAAAGAGGTAAAGGATCTGTACCTGAGGAACTACAGAACACTCATGAAAGAAATTGAAGAAGACACAAAAGATGGAAGACCATTCTATGCTCTTGGATGGGAAGAATAAACATTGTTAAAACGTCTATACTGCCTAGAGCAATCTATACTTTTAATGCCATTCCGATCAAAATTCCACTGGTATTTTTCAAAGAGCTGAAGCAAATAATCTAAAATTTGTATGGAATCAGAAGAGACCCTGAATTGCTAAGGAAATGTTGAAAAACAAAAATAAAACTGGGGGCATCATGTTACCTGATTTCAAGCTTTACTACAAAGCTGTGATCACTAAGACAGCATGGTACTGGCATAAAAACAGATACATAGACCAGTGGATAAAATTAATTTTAAAGCAGATGCTGATTTTGAAGGTTGTACTCCAGTTACCCTGACTGCCCTGGCCAGCATTTGTCTTTGAACTGGATGGGATTTGGCCAATCCATTAAAATAATTGTTATCAGAGGGGAACCTGGGTGGCTCAGTCAGTGAAGTGGCCAACTCTTGATGTCAGTTCAGGTCAGGATCTCAGGGTCCTGAGATCAAGCCCTGTATCAGGCTCCACACCTACTGGGAAGCCTGCTTGAGATTCCCTCCCTTTTTCTCTTCCCCTCCCTCTGTTTGTGGTGCACACGCGCTCTCTCTAGAATAAATAAATAAATCTTTAAAAAAGCAATCATTGCCAGAAGCTCAGTAGAGCTGGGGAAGGTGAAGGCTGGCAAATATATTCTCTAAAGCTTACTAATTTCTTTCTCACACTTAATGACAGATCTGAATTGTTTAATGGTTAAAAGCTCTCCTTGCCTTTTCCTGGAGGGCACCAAAAATGGGTTCTTGGCACAGCTTGGTATCTCATCAGTAATTTGTGATGGTCCAGAGGATACCGTTTTTTTAGTACCTCACCAGCATCCCTTAGGCAGTGTCCCAGATGATGGAAGATCAGTGTTATATGTGTCTTAAACTAACTACAAGCCGCTGGCATAGGCTGCATTGTAGGGAGAGAGTTACCATGGATGGATTTCCGTGTATCACCCCTGAATCAGTCTGAACAGGTTTAAAACACCTAAGGCAAAATAAAGACATTATTCAAAAACAGAATGGTCAAAGCCACCCTGTGATGTCTGCTTCCAAAATACATCGGCAACAACAGCACTCCCAGTCTTCATTGGCCACATTTAGAGTAGAGGCATCTTTTTTTTTTAAAATCTGCTGCACTGCATTTAAATGTACTACAGGTAAATCAGAAAATTCTGGCATAGTTCTAGTCAGTAATATAAAATGTAGCTAGAGCAATAGAGATCCTGGCACACCAACTGCTCTAAGCTAAGCTTCCAAGAGCAAGAACCAAGAATATATAAAACATTAAATGTTCAATGTGCTCTTCTGGACCTAAAAGAGAAATGAAACACTGAGACTGTGTTGGCTATTGTTGTTAGTTCCAATTTTATTTAACTGTCTCCAGGCAGAAGAGTGTCTGTATTATTTTTCTCATTTTATAAATGAAGAATCTGAGGCTTAAGTAGTTAAGTAATGCATATGAAATCAAACGATCTGGGGACAAGGATTTGAATGAAGTTATCTGTCTCCGATGACCATGATCTTTCTACTCTTCCTTGCTCTTTCAGACTTGTCCCTGCCATCCAGCCAAATGCTGGCAGCATAGACCCTAGAATTTAGAGAAGGTTGGGATTGGTCTAATGGGAATTAATGCTGGAAAGTAGCATCAACTTCATTGTGTAATTGAACAATTTTCTCCTGTGTTCAGAGGTGATGATGTGAAAGAGGTGGGAAGAGAGGGAGTAATTTAACCCCTCATGCTAAAAATCGTGGAGGAGAGACCCCCAAATGGTGATAGGAAAGACAAGATGCTATCATTGAATGTTTGTACTGAAGTAGCAGTCATGGGATACAAGATTTTTGGTAGTAGAAATAGACAAGAACAGACATATGGGAAATAGAATACAAAGGAACAGCTGAGTAAATGTGGTAAGAACCATATAAAGCAAGAGTGAAGAAAAGCACTTCATTCCAGGTGCCTAAGAAAGGGATGGAGTTTTTAAACTAATTAAGGAAGCCAGAAAGATCCAGTTAGAAGTACTGTAAAGACATCCAAATAATAAAACAAAATAGGGAACTTCCAAGCACGAGAGCATTGGGATCACTACTGTCTTCACTCCTCCACCCTTCCCTAATTCGTTATCACAGTAAACAATGGAATATAAAAAACTGGACAACTTTCATTAGCGCTGAGAAAAAAAGAAGGCATAGATGCTATTTACATGTCAAAAACTTTAAGAAATCCCCACTAGATATTATGATTAGATCAAATTGATGGACGATATGGAGGGCTACTCGGCATTATTCTTCCTGAGAAAGACTAAGAGAGCTTTGGTGCAAGTGGGAGAGAAACAAAATCCACCTTAATATGTCTTGATTCAGAAGACAAAAGATCAATGGGAAGAATCTGCAGAGCTCTGAGAGTACGTCATACTTGGATAGTCCCTAATTTGTATAGATCAGAAGTATCTGGACCATATTAGTATCAATGAATGCCCTAGGATTTGACCAAACCAAGCAATTCCAAGCACTGGCAAAGTGGCTGGGTCAGGCACAGTTGGAACGGTGCCAAGGATCAATCAAGAGTTTGCCCATGAATTCTATATCTAAGTCAAGTTACCTCTCCTGTATGGAGGCTGTGGAAAGCAGTTCATTTACTATTTTCATTCAACAAATATTTATTGAGAGCCTACCATATGGTATAGAGCATTAGCAACAGGTCAACAAAACTCACGGGCAACACTCTTGCCCTCATGGGCTCTACTTCCAGGGGAGGGAGATAGACAATGAATGAACAGGTGACATCAGGTATTATGTATAAGTGCTGAAAAGAAAACTAAAGTGGTGTGAGAATATTAGAGTACACCAGGGTGAAAAATGGGGGCTAGAGAATGAAAAGGAGGATTTCTCTGATATGCTTTCATGTGAGTAGAGATTAGAAATAAGTGAGAGGGGAAGCTCTGAAGATCTTTGGGGGAAGAGCAATTGTAATCATAGGGAATTGTGAGAGAAAACAATGAGGCAGGAGCAGGCCTAGTGTGTTGAAGTAATAGCAAGGGAGACAGCATGACTGAAGGAGCATGGGAAAGGGAGAAACTGGAAGCGGGTAGGGTGAGAGGGAGACAGGTCAGATCATACAGGGCCTTGGAGGTCATCATAAGAACTGGCTTTTACTCTGAGATGAGAAATGACTGGAGAGATATAAGGACAATCAGATATTCAAACTTCCTGAAGAAATGACTTGAATACCTTGACAAAAGAATGAAAAAAGAATCCTTCAAGGACTAACAGATGAGAAAACTGTCTCTGGGAGAATGGAATTCAATTAACTATGTGGGACTGGGTATAAATATTTTTTTCTTAAATATGGTTATAAATCTGATGGTATTTTTTCTTTGAAAGAGATGGTCTCCAGAGGAAAAAAAAAACCTGATAATCACAGAATAAATAAAAGACTGGGGAAATGGAAAAAGGGGGTAAGTAAAAGGGATTAACTGCTTTTGTACACGAGACAGTAAAAACATTGTTGTTTGCTTTTGCTTTGTGGCAAGTTCAATACAAATTTAAGAATGCTTTGAAAAACTTTGCGATAACCACTTCTGGAATTAAAAGCAGAATGTCTCTTTTAAATCACTGCAGAAAATAATAATAAACAAAAATTGTCTATAAAAACCCAAGTGGTAATAAAAAAAAAGGAGACAATTGTTAAAAACCAGAGAGCTTTATAAGATGGGTGAGAGAAGTAAAATCAAACATATTAGTGATGATAAATGAAAATTAATTAAATTTCTTATCAAAAGAAAAATGCTGTCAGTCTTTGTTGTTTTTTCCTGTGATGAGCTACTTGCAAGAGGTATATGACAGAAAGATACAGTAAGGTGCCCCCCCACACATGACACTCACACATACATAGACACTCACACACACATAAACATTCACACATATACACAGCGATAGGCCGCAATATATCAGGCAATCAAAACAAGCTGGGTTAAAGCCTCTGCCTTCGGCTCAGGTCATGATGCCAGGGTCCTGGGATTGATCCCCGCATCGGGCTCTCTGCTCAGCAGAGAGCCTGCTTCCCCCTCCCTCTCTGCCTGCTTCTCTGCCTACTTGTGATCTCTGTCTGTCAAATAAATAAATAAAATCTTAAAAACAAAAAAACAAGCAGCACCATTTAAAAAAATCCCATGAAAATTGGGTAGAGCACTGATTGGAAGAAAAAGGATAATTTATATCAATAAAATATGTTATCTATAATGAAAACCGAGCCATCGGGGTCTCTATGTGCTATCACAACATGAAAGTATACAAAGACTAGAAGTTCTGTAATTGAATTAAAAAAAAAAAAAGGAAACATGGAAGGAAGGAAGAAAAGAAGGAAGGAAGGAAGGGAACAAAATGGCCAAACATGTGAAGTGCAGTGGAGATTGTACCCTCTACTATCAGAATATAACAGAGTGTAGGAAAATTATAAACAAATAAGTATAGGTCATCAAAACGGCAACCTAGATTGCTCCCAATTTGAGTCTCCCTCACAAGATCAGCTAGCACCTATCTACAGATAAGACACATTCTTGGAAATCCCTGAACCCAGCGGGAAGGCTGCAGTACCCTTGACCACAGGGATCGGGCGGCATTCAAAGAGAAAGAGGAGCAGCTACCCACTGACCACAACATCCCAACCCCAGACCCACGCAGTGCAGCACCTGGAGGGCACCTCAGGGTCTCCAGTTACTCCAAAAGGAGAAAGCAGCCCACGGTGGACTTCCAGCTACCCTGGCATTGTCCCCCAACCGGGAGGCCCAGTTGGGTCTCACCTGAGGAAGATCACTGGGGAAATCTGTGGGGGTCAAACACTGGAAATCAGATTGGTGAAGAAGGGAGGCAGAACTCCCAGCAGGCAGCTTTGGATCTTTGCAGACCATGTTCCTATTTGCAATGGCACCCAAGCGGAAATCCCAGACAGTGGCTCTACCCATCCGCAAAGTCCATCCGGTGGCTCCATCTGGCCAGTCGCTCAGTTGGCTGTTCTGCCTGACTTGGTTCAACAACTATACCACCCACTGAGCCCATTCACAGAGTAGATAGGCTATTGCTGGGTGGGGGGATGGGGGAGAATGGGCTAAGGTGGTCAAAGGATATAAACTTCCAGTCATAAGATGAAGAAGATTTGGGGATGTAATTTATGGCATGGTGACTAAAATGAACAAAGCTGTATTGTATACTTGGAAGTTGTTAGGAAGGTAGGTCTTCAAAGTTGTCACCATAAGAAACAAAAATTGTGACTATGTGAGGCAACGGATGTGTTAACTAACCTTATTGTAGTCATCATTTGGTGATATATACATACATTAAATATCATGGTGTGCACCCTTAGAATTATACGATTTCATGTCAATTATATGTCACAAAAGCTGGAAAATAAATAAGTATATACAAGATGTCCTAATTTGAGTAATAAATTTGGAACTATATGTATGTATATAATCCATCACGAAGTTCTTTGACTACACTTACAAATATGCCCAGAATCCCACTATGTATGAATCACCTGCAATGCTATCATCCCCATCAAAGCCAGACACAACATCCCATTAGAGGCAGAAGAGAAGTTCTGGTTCACTTCCACTCTTTCTTCCCAACTCCTGGTAGTTGTGTTGGCATTCTCACCAGTCCGTCAATAGCACATTGGTACTGGCTCCTCCGGCCACTTAGAGGCAAGGGTTACTTCCTCACCTCTTTCAAATATTTAATCAAACATGGCCTCCTCCCATCCCCACAGCCGCTTTACTCCCTTTACTCTATTTACTCTAACGTATTACATAATGTACTCATTTGTTAGGTAAATAGTTTATATTCATACAACACACATAGACAGAGACACCCCCCCCACATGTACTCACTAGAATGTATGTTTCATGAGGACAGGGCCTTTTGCCTGTTCTGTTTGCCCATATATTCCAAAGTGTAAGACACTCTCTGACACATAGTAGATGTTCAATATATATTTGTTGTACAAAAGAAAAAATCTACAGTATATACATGCACACTTATATCCTTATATTTTACAGTGAATAATAAGCATACATTACCATGATGTAGAAATATATTAACATGAAGGGTATTTTTAACATAATGTTAAGAGGTAAAAGGGCGATTGGCATAAAAATACACACAAAATGTTACATTTGGTGTAAGGAAAAAACATCTGTATGTCTGTATATGTATGAGCAATAAAACATGTCTGAAAGGGGGAGCCTGGGGGGCTCAGTGAATTAAAGCCTCTGCCTTCAGCTCAGGTCATGATCTCAGGGTCCTGAGCCCCACATCAGGTTCTCTGCTCAGCAGGGAGCCTGCTTCCTCCTCTCTCTGCCTGCCTCTCCGCCTACTTGTGATCTCTCTCTTCCAAACAAATAAATAAATTCTTAAAAAAATGCCTGAAAGATATATACCCAGTTCCTTGTGGTTCTTATCTATAGGTGGTGATTATGGGTGATTTTTATTCTATTCCTTGCTCATTATCTCTCATCTTTTCTAAAAGGCACACACATTAATTTTTAATCAGAGAGAAGGATAAATGTTATTTTTAAAAAGCAGTACGACTGCCTGGCACTAAAATATTCTAAAATGTATTATAAAACTACCATAGCTGACTTGCAAAATTGAAGTATGAACCAGGAGACAGATCGATGGACAAAAATACTCCTGAAAGAGACCACTAAAATGTATCTGATCTTAATCAAGTTTCTGCAAATGGATTTTATCTTATATATCCATTTGACCATATGGTAGTAGCCTTCTGGAACTGGGGTGGGGGAGGATTCTGAGACCATATACAGGTTCAATGGGCAGAGGGCTTGAAGGTTTAGGCATATCTCCCATGACTATAAGAAGGAGGGGCAGCATGCCCAACCTCCTAAATTTAGTGTTTGCACAATGGTCTTAAGTCAGCAGAGCAGCGTTAAATTATGCAATTCATTTTATTTGGAAATTGCTAGTTTGAACAAAGTCAATTTCAAGTTTCATCTCCCACCTGGTACACCAAAAGCGGGAGCAGGGGGGCTGGCTGTACAATTTTAAAAGCCTAGGAAAAAAACCCAGTGAATTAATTTTGATCTTTGGATTGGAAAACAATGTTTTAATCATTAAGTTAAATAAAAGAAAAAACAGAGAAAGAATTCAAAGTTTGACAATATTATCAGTAAAAGTTGCGTATCTAGATATGCATAATAAGAATGAAAGAAAATGTCCTAAAATTAACAATAGCAAAAAAAAAAATAACAATAGCTACTCTTGGGTAAATGGACACATTTAATTTCTTCTTTGTACTTTTTGTACCCCCCCCATCTCCTACCAGGAATGTGCACTGTCATTTAAAGGGGAAGAACATAATGCATTGTAAAATGAAATATTTGCCCTCTAGATGGGCAGAAATAGAGGACTGGAGCTAAGAAGAGGTGAGGGCTGTTGAAGATGAGTAAAGACAAAGTGCTGAGGAGATACCAAGTCAGAGTAGAGGCAGGAAGGAAAGAAGAAACAACCAATTTTCTTACATCCCCAGCTGGAGTGGGCCAAGGAATGCTGTGTCAATGTGAAGACCTTCTACAGCATTCCACAAACATGGAACAATTGAAAACAGCTCCTACTTTTCTATTTTATGCTTTTTTGAAGCTGATGCACCCCCGTTACCTCACTTATTGGCATCTGCCTCCCCCCACAACCTCTGTCACAGTGGTTACCACATGGTACCGGGATTACCCATCAGCATTTCTGTGCCCCCACCAGAATCTCAGTGCCTGGAAGACAGAGCCCTCATGCTTTTTCTCTCTCTGTGTGTGTCTCTCTGTCTCTCTCTATTTATTATTTTTTGTCATCTTTATTGAGGTATAATTGACATATAAAAATTCTATGTATTAAGGTATACAACTTGATATTTAGCTATATGTACACATTGTGAAATCACTGCCACAGCCAAGCTAATTAAAGTATCCATAACCTCAGTTACCATTTTCCTTTCCTATTTTTTTTAAAGAACTTATTTATTTATTTGACAGAGAGAGATCACAAGTAGGCAGAGAGGCAGGCAGAGAGGGAGAGAGAGAGAGAGAGGAGAGGAAGCAGGCTCCCAGCCAAGCAGAGAGCTCGATGCGGGGCTCGATCCCAGGACCCTGAGATCATGACCTAAGCCAAAGGCAGAGGCTTAACCCACTGAGCCGCCGAAACACCCCTTCTCTCCTATCTTTAATTTTTTTGTGGTGAGAACACTTAGAAAATTTCAAGTATGCAATACAGTGTTGTTTACTGTATTTATATTGCAGTACATTTGGTGTCCAAAATGTATTCTTCTTGCATCTTGAGACTTCGTACATTTTGGCCAGCATCTTCCCATTGCCCCTCCCCTTGTTCTAGGCACCATTCTACTCTGTGCTTCTATCAGTTTGGCTATTTTACACTCTACATGTAAGTGAGGTTTGCAGTATTCATCTTTCAGTGTCACTTTATTGCATTTAGCACAATGTCCTCTAGGTCTACCCATGTTGGCACAAATGGCAGGATTTCCTTCTTTCATAAATTTTTATTTTTATTTTATTTTAATTCTAGTATAGTTAATATAGTGTTAAATTAGTTTCAGATGTACAATATAGTAATTCAACAATTCTACATATTACTCAGTGCTCATCAAGATAAGTGTACTCTTAACTCCCTTCACCTATTTCCCCCATCTCCCCACCCACCTCCCCTCTAGTAAACATCAGTTTGTTCTCTGTTGTTGTCTGTTTTTGGGTTTCTCTTTTTTTCCTTTGTTCCATTTCTTAGATTCCACATATGAGTGAAATCATATGGTATTTGTCTTTCTCTGACTTATTTTGCCTAGCATTACACTTTCTAGATCATCCATATTGCTGTAAATGACAAGATTCCATTCCTTTTTTATGGCTGAGTGATAATTCATTGTACGTATATATACCACATCTTTTTTTTATCCACCTATCAATGGACACTAATTGTAATTTATGCTATTATAATTAATGCTGCAATAAACATAGGGGTGAATATATCCTTTCAAATTAATGTTTTTGTGTTCTTTGAGTAAATATCCAGTAGTGTGATTGCTGGATCATATGGTAGTTCTTTTTATTTTTTTTTTTAAGAGAGCAAGTGCATGTTTGTACATGTGTGAGGTGGCGGGGTGGTGAGAGGCAGAGGGAGAGGGAAAGAATCTTAAGTAGGCTCCATGCTGAGCATAGAGGGCTTGATCTCATGACCCTGAGATTTTGAACTGAGCCAAAATCATGAGTTGGATGCTTAACTGACCGAACCACCCAGGCATCCCATAAGGTAGTTTTATTTTTAATTTTTTGAGAAAACTCCAGGCTGTTTTCCACAGTGTCTTCACCAGTTACATTTCCGTCAACAGTGCACAAGCGTTACTTTTTCTCCACATCCTTGCTAATACTTGTTATTTCTTGTGGTTTCATTTTTAGCCATTCTGACAGGTGTCAGAACCCTCATCCTTTTACCCGTCTGTTCCCAGCACCTGGCCCACTACCGAACCATTAGTAATCCCTTAAAATTTTTGATTAGTAAATGGTCAATGACACTGTGACAGAGGTAAAACAAAATCTTAGTGGTGTTTTGGCCCCATCAAATCCTTCTCACAAATGAAAAGAGCTCAAATTCAACATGTAAGCAAAGGAATAGGGTAAAAGGAGAATAGCTTTATTAAAAGAGAGCTCAGACTTTGGAGTCAAAGAAACGTGAGTTCAAACTCCCCAATTTACTATTCCATAGCTGTGCAGACTTGAAAATCAACCACCTGTACAATGAGATAATACTGACCTCCCAAGACCATCATTGGTACAAATGGAATAAAGAATGTGAAATGCTTTGTAAATCATTGGGTGCTGCATAAAAGAAAGGGCTATTGTTAAATTCTTAAAGCAAGGTCTAGATTTTGCAGCTGTATGTACGAACAGGAAAATTTTTCTGAGTTTGGCAGGATGCCACAGAGAACGAAGCTCTACCCAAAGGCCACAATGGATTTCTCTGGGGATAAGGCAATATCGATCGTGAGAAACTGTGTTGAACCACCCTGGTCACTATAGCTACAACTGTTAAAATTTTATCATCTGTTTTCTGTGCCTGGCACACAGTTAGGGATTTAGTAGTTATCTATTTCATTGAATCTTATCTTGAACAGAGATATACACAGAAAAGCATAAAGGCCTAAGGATTCATCAGGTCATTTCACGATCTACCTCCCTTGTTACTTTCTCTTAAGCATAAATGGCCTTGTAAGGTAGGTGGGAGGAAAATTTTGAAATGAGTGTCTGAAAGGTTTACCTCATGTTATCTTTGAATTAGATCTACATGACCAACCACTGAAATCTATCATTTTATTTTCCTCCTGAAAACCCCTTCCCAATTCCAAAGATGAAACCAGCATCTAGCTGTTATCAAAGTAATAGAATAATACTGTATCATGTGGGTAATTACTACAGATGTCATTGAACGAGGGTGACACACCACACATGATACCTCTAATCCCTACAGGAAACTCATAATGTGGGCATGAATATCATTTGATGACAAATGAGGAAACTGATGCTCAGAGAAGTTAAGTCACTAAGATCAACAACTTGTGAGAGAAAGAATCAGGCTGTTGGTTCAGTTTAAGAATATCCAAAGCTCAAGGGACACTTGGGTGGCTCAGTTGGTTAAGCAGCTGCCTTCAGCTCGGGTCATGATCCCAGCATCCTGGGATCGAGTCCCACATCGGGCTCCTTGTTCCACAGGGAGCCTGCTTCTCTCTCTGACTCTGCCTGCCTCTCTGTCTGCCTGTGCTCACTCTCGCTCTCTCTCTCTCTGAGAAATAAATAAATAAAATCTTTAAAAATAAAAGAATATCCAAAGCTCAAGACTAACTGAAACCAAAGGACAATGCAAACATAGCAAACTAAAAACGAGAAGAAAGAAAAAAGAAAAAGGAAAAAGATGGAAAATTGCAAAGAACATGGAATGAAAAGTAGACAGTAGTTGATAAATTTGGAGATGAGGAGGTACAAAGGGAAGTTGAGGAACACTGACTGACTGGGTGTGAAGTGAAGGTCAATGAACCAGGAGCTGGGCTGACTGGCAATCTGACAGGAAGCAAAGAGAAAGTGAGAGTGGTTGGCTAGATTGGGTTATCTGGAAGAGTTCACTAACGAGTGCAAAGCAGAAGGGAAGCTAAAGGCTCCTTAGCTCATTGGGAGAGAAAGGAAATGTTTAAGAAAATAAGGAATGAAGTGTCCTAGGTTTTATTTTTTTAAAGGATTTTATTTATTCATTTGAGAGAGAGAAAGAGAGAAAGAGTGGTGGGGGGTGGGGGAGGCAGAAGGAGAAGCAGACTCCCTGGTCAGCACAGAACCTGACACAGGGGTTCGATCCCAGGCCCCCAGGATCATGATCTGAACCAAAGGCAGACACTTAATGAACTGAGCTACCCAGGTGCCCAAGTGTCCTAGATTTTAAAAATGGGGATATGTATAGCTTCATGACAGTAAACAGGGATAATGGTAAAATAAAGGACTGAGAAGGGGTACCTGGGTGGCTCAGTGGGTTAAAGCCTCTGCCTTCGGCTCAGGTCGTGATCCCAGGGTCCTGGGATGGAGCCCCACGTCGGGCTCTCTGCTCAGCGGGGAGCCTGCTTCCCCCTCTCTCTCTCTGCCTGCCTCTCTGCCTACTTGTGATCTCTGTCTGTCAAATAAAGACATAAAATCTTTCAAAAAAGGACTGGGATGTGGTAACCTCTCTCTTCATGCACCTCACTACCAGAGTCATTTAGCAAATTTGATCAGTTACAAACACCTGGAGACATTCTTTATGTCCACCTTTTATGGCCGACTAGCATTGAAGAATGTAGCTCTTACCAGTAGCCCAGTCACTGAGAAGGTGCCAGTGTTATTTTATAGTGAGAGTAGATTAGGAAGGGCTGGCCATATTATGTGGCTCTGGGCTAGTTAAACTTGGTACCTCAGTTTTCTCATTGGTAAAATGGGAAGAATAATAGTAACTACCTCTTAAGATTCTTGTAAAAATTAAATGAACTGATTTATGTAAACCTTTTAGAATGATACCTGGTATATAAGTGTTTGATAAATAAAATCCAATGTGAAGGGGGAAAATGAAGCTCCCAGTGACTTTCAACATGTGATTAGCCCTGAAAGTGAAGTCCTTATTGCTGAACCTCCAATCAATGTTGAATTTGTTCCCTTAAATCATAATCCTAGCTAGGACTATGGGATGAGTCCATATCTTCACCAGAGATCTCTTTTTTCATGATAAATACTTAAACTGCCAGTTGATTTATTGCCTAGGATACTTATTAGTAGATGTTAAGGACATAGTTACCTAGATAATTTATTTGAAATATAATCTCACTTCCTACTAAATGCTTTTTTTTTTTTTTGAGTTGAAAGCTTACCCACTAAGCTTCATTTTTTTAATCAGTGAATTATTTTTTACTGTACTTGAAATGAGGAAATATTATCCTTAAGTTGGCATTTTTTCTTGTAAACAGTCTTATTTTGGAAATTTAACACACGCCAATACTTAGAAGTGTAGTAAATAGTGCATGCATGTTTTAATTCAATTTGAAAATTGCTAGATCATTCAGAAAATACGCCAAGTGTAAATGCTGGTTACATCTTTAAATTTCTTTTAGAAGTGCATCAGTGTTATTAATCCTAAGGGAAATACTGATAAAATCTTCATCACAGATACCAACACAAGTTTTTCAGAGAGAAAAAAACCCAAACAAACTCAAAATACTTAACTTTTGATAAGATACAACCAGAACTGTCTTTTTACATGTGTATTTCTGCTGATAAATTTCATCATCACTGGATCATTCAGAGAAGAAATAGTAATACCTGAATACTTGTTTTCTAGAACAGTTGCAAATATTTATGGACTAAGAGAAATAAATTTGATTCTAGAAATTATTGATTAATACTTAGAATGAGATGGCTGAATCTGAAAAAAGAAGTCTCAAAGTTACTATATTTAGCAGAAATTTCTCAAAATCTAGAGCAAGTAAAAAACCCTGCTCCTTCTTTGCTATAACATATACCTTTGACTATTTGCTTAGGTTATAGGAGAGAATGGAAGATTTCTGATAGTACTTTCTATGTATTTTTTATTATTATGTATTCTATTTATCAATAAACTCCAAAAAACAATTTGTGTAAGTCATATCATGTGACTATAATGAAATAAAAGTAAAAAGAAATAACTAAGGTTTAAGAGAAAAAAACCCAACATGGAAAATAGTCCATTAAAAATATTATATAATATAGGAAATCAAAATTTAACCAATAGGCTATTTAAAAAATAACAATAAAACCACAATTATAAAGCTAAATTATAAATAGCATTAATTCTTTAGGTTTAAATGCTTTTATTATTGAAAAAACTCTAAGCATTAATCTCAACACATTAGAAAAGAATAATTTCACAGAAAAATATGGAGAATAGAACGATAAAATCATAATTTATTAGGTAGAAAAGAGGAAACTAATGAAATTAATAAACAAACCAAATAAATTATTTATTTAGAAAAGAGAAAGATTGTTTAAAACCCAACTAGTATAATCAAGACAAAAGGGAAAAAATAGGGATAGACAACAATAGAAATATCAATGGTTATGAACCAGACACAGATATATTTCTAAACTAATAAATTTAAATTTAAAATTTGGATAAATCAAATAGAAACTGGGAAATTATAAATCAAACAATAGAAATGTCAATAAATTTTAGGGTGGGGAAAATTATTTAAGTAATGTAGTCAGAAAAAATTGCAGTTTTACTCTTGTTTTCTTTCAAAAAGTGAAAGAATATGTTTTGCAAACAACTCCAAAATACAGCAAAAAGGGAAAGTTTTATAACTATGCTGTCTAACCCTGGCACCAAAATTAGACAAATATGGGGGGTGGGGTGGTGACTGATCTCACTTAGAATAAAGAGGCTGGGGGCCCCTGGGTGGCTCAGTTTGTTAAGTGACTGCCTTCAGCTTAGGTCATGATGCTGGAGTCCTGGGATAAATAAATCAAATCTTAAAAAAAAAAAAAAAAGAATAAAGAGGCCAAAATCCTAAATTAAATTTAGGTATCTAATGAAGTACATGGTTACATTTTCTCCGGGAATGAGAAGGCAGTTTACAATTATGAAAACTTCTAATTTAAGTCACCTCATAAAAAGGACATAAGAACAAAATTATGTGAATATTTAAGTAGATGTCCAAATCATGGCAAGTTTCTCATGGCAAATTTGTCCATACTCTTTTTTTAAATATAATACTATACAATCAATATCTCATTGAGGCCTGTGGACAGTGGATTTAATTTAACTTAATTTAATTTAATTTAGTTTAGTTTAATCTAAGGTTCATATGATTTACATGGAGTAATTAAAAATAACAAGGGAGACATATAATATCCATTATTAGAATAGCCAAAGTAATCTTGAGAAAGAACAAAGCTAAAGCATCACAGTTCCTGATTTCAACCTGTATATATTACCAAGCTAACTAATCAAAACAGTTATAGTATTGGCATAAAAACAGACACATAGATCATGGAGCAGAATACAGAGCCCAGAAATATACCCATGGATGTACGGTCAATTAATTTTCAGCAAAGGAGCCAAGAACATACAAGGGAAAAGGTTAGTCTTTTCAATAAAGAATGCGGGAAAACGAGACAATCACATGCAAAAGAATGAACTGGATCCCATACACAAAAATCAACTCAAAATGGATTAAAGACCTGAATTATCAGCGACCTCTTGCATTTAGAGACCAGAAACCATAAACCTCATAGAGCAAAACATAAAGGGTACAATTCCTAGATGTCAATTGATCTTGACAATTTTTTTTTGTATTTGACACCAAGTGCAAAGACAATGAAAGCAAAAATAAACAAGTGGGACCATTTCAAACTAAAAAGCTTCTGCACAACAAAGGAAATCAACAACAAAATGAAAAGGCAATCTATGTTATGAGAGAAGATATTTGCAAACCATATCCACCAGGGAGTTAATATTCAAAATACACAAGAAGTCATACACTCAGTAGCAAGTACCCCCCCCCACCAAATAATCCAATTGAAATATTGGCAAAGGATCTGAATTAACATTTTTCCAAAGAAGACAAGCAAATGGCCAACAGGTACATGAAAAGATGCTCAACATCATTTGTCATCAGGGAAATGGAAATCAAAACCACAGAGATAGCACTTCTTACCTGTCAGGATACCTTTTATTAAAAGGATGAGATAACAAATGCTGGTGAGGATGTAGAGAAAAAGAAAGCCTTGCTTTTTTCTGCAGTACTGGGGGCGGGGAGTGCTGTAAACTGCTGCAGACACTGTGGAGAAAAGCATGGAAGTTCCTTAAGAAATTAAGAATAGAAGTACCCTACGGTCAAGTTCCATAAGAACTTCAAAACAACAGAATACTTGGGACACCTAGGTGGCTCAGTTGGTTGAGCATCTGAATCTTGATTTCGGCTCAGATCATGATCTCGGGGTCCTGGAATGGAGCTCCACATCAGGCTCTCTGCACAGCCACAAGTCTGCTTCTCCCTCTCTTCTTCTCCCTTTCCCTCTGCCCACCCTCCCACCCCTGCTTGTGAGGTCTTTCTCTCAAATAAACAAACAAATAAATAAATAAATCTTAAAAAAAAAATCCAACAGAATACTCTACAAAAAAATTAGACAAATGAAAGAAAACAATAAAGAGTCCCCAGATCTTAGCTTCTGTGAAAATTAAATGTATAATAAAATATATTAAGTATGTAATAAAAATTATTTAAAATCACAAGAAAAGGATGGGGTTTTTAACATGTTATGAAGCCAATTGGTTAACTATTTTTAGGAGTCATTATCATACATAAATAGATGTTTATAAATCATCATAAAAATCTGATAAATATATCATAAACTGAAATAAATTATAAATTTATTAAAAATACATGAAAAAAAATCATAAATAAAAAGACTTAAATTAAAAAAAATTAATAGTTACATGACCTCAAGTTGGAAAAGACATTTCTAAGCATATTAGCAAAAACAGAAAGCACAAAGAAAAAGACTGTTAAGTTGAGCTGCATAAAATCCAAAATATCAATGTGTCTGTTTTATTCATTCTGCTTATCCTTAGAAGTAGTAGCTGTTATTCATGCTTAGTTCAAAACATCCTATGGACTCAATTAAAGGTGAATAATAAACTTGGAAAATGTTTAAAACATATATGGCAAAAAGTTACTGATCTGAAATTACTGATGTAAAGAACTGTTATAACTCAATAAGAATATTGAAGCAGTCCAATAGAAAAATGAGCAGAAGACATGAGCAGACAATTCAAAGGAGAAGAGAATCACAGACCTTGTCCACTGCAGAGCACATACAGGAGAGGAAGGATCCAGCAGCAGCTCATCTAATCTTATTTGCTTGACCTCTCTCTCTGAATTCTTTTAAATATCTGATCTCTCTCTCTCTCTTTTTTTTAAAAGATTTTATTTATTTATTTGCCAGAGAGAGAGAAAGAGAGAGAGAGAGCGAGCACAGGCAGACGGAGAAGCAGGCTCCCTGCCTTGCAAGGAGCCCGATGTGGGACTCAATCCCAGGATGCTGGGATCATGACCTGAGCCAAAGGCAGCCGCTTAACCAACTGAGCCACCCAGGAGTCCCTAAATACCTGATCTCTTAATGGAACTCTTGTCTTTCAGCACTGTTGTAGAGAGTTATTATTTTTTGTATTATGTTTTCTTGCACCTTATTACATAAAATTTAGCATAGACAAGTAAACTCAGTCTGCCAACTTAATGTAATCCATTATCCTTCAATATTTTCTTCCTTTCAATCATATATATGAGAGCTTTCAAATTTCTACTGGCCTGCTCACAGTTCCTTCCGAAAGAAATTACCCAGTGCATAGGCCCTCAAGACAAACCTAGGGAAGACCATGATTTTTACCCAGGTGCCCATCACCTCTGGCCACAGCCACTGAAAACACAGACCCTTGACATAATGGCTGCCAAGCCATAGGCCAGGTGATGAATTAAAGCACATCCATATATGAAATGTTAAGGTGGCTCAGGGAATTTCTTGCTCTGGAATTTAAACTTATGAATGAAATTTTAAAAAGAAAAAGTGGAAAGATAATTGAAGCAACTACTAGTGAAAGCCACAATTTAAAGTCAACTACATGAGTAAAGCTGAGATTGAGTAAGCCAGAATTGCCTTCTCGCCTGTTGCATGCCAAAGTTGTTACTGGAGATTTTCAGCAGGTAATAGAACAGAGGATAAGCCCAGAGGGAAGTAGGGAACCCACGAGTGAGAGTTATGAATTCCTAGAGAAACTTCAGTCCTTGCCGGCTTTTATTTATTTATTTATTTATTTTTAAAGATTTTATTTATTTATTTGAGAGAGAGAGAGACAGTGAGAGAGAGCATGAGCGAGGAGAAGGTCAGAGAGCGAAGCAGACTCCCCATGGAGCTGGGAGCCTGATGTGGGACTCGATCCCGGGACTCCAGGATCACGCCCTGAGCCGAAGGCAGTCGTCCAACCAACTGAGCCACCCAGGCGTCCCTCTTGCCGGCTTTTAAATTCCTGTCCTGGTACATGATGAACCACCATATTGTAGTAAATTAGATGAATGCATTCTTTTTTAAGACTTATTTATTGAAAAGAGAGAGAGAGAGAACATGGTGGGGAGGGCCAGAAGGAGAAGGAGAGGGAAGATTTCTGATAGTACTTTCTATGTATATTTTTGTCATTTGATGAATTAAATAAATCAGATTTGGCACTGAGTTCAGGGTCCCCATGAAGGGGTTTGATCTCCGACTGTGAGATCACCACCTGGGCCAAAACCAGGAGTCAGACGCTAAACTGATTGAGCCATCCACGTGCCCCATGAATGCATCAGTGTTCTATTGCTGCACAATAGATTGCTGGAAACTGAGCAGCTGTTAAGTTACTGCACATAGAATTCGATAGTTTCTGTGGGTCAGGAGTCTGAGCCTGGCTTAAGTACAACCTCTCCTCAGGTTCTCAAAAGGCTACAATCAGGATGTTGGCCAGGCTGCACTCCATTCTGGAGGGGGGAGCCCTCTTCTCATTGAGGTTGTTAGAACAAGTCCATTCCTTGCAGCTGTTGAACTGCTATTTCCGTTCCCTGGTGGCCATAGGCGAGGGGCATTCTTGATGCCCAGAGACTTCCCATGTCCCTGTCACATGGTGTACTTTATGGGCAACTCGCAATATGGGTGTTGATTCTTCAAGGTCAACAAGAGAATTTCTTGCACCAGTCTACCAAGATAGAAGCTCATATAATGGGAGATACCCCACCATCTTTGCCATGTTCTATTGGTTAGCAGAAAGTCACCGGTCCTGTCTGCCCTCCAGAGGAGGCATCATTTATGATTCCTCAAGGGCTAACTTAGGGTGTGTCCACCACAGTGAGTTTGCTACATGGAGTTGAAGGCGGCTATGAAATACGTGACCTCAAACTCTTCGTGAAAGAGGCAGCACCTTCATAAATACATACAGTGACACACATTCTCTTTTGTTACTTCCTATCAACATCTACCCACTTTTTAAAAAAATTTATTTATTTTCAGCATAACTGTATCATTATTTGTTCACCACACCCAGTGCTCCATGCAATCCGTGCCCTCTATAATACCCACCACCTGGTACCCTGACCTCCCACCCCCCCGCCACTTCAAACCCCTCAGATTGTTTTCCAGAGTCCATAGTCTCTCATGATTCACCTCCCCTTCCAATTTACCCCAACCCCCTTCTCTCTAACTCCCCATGTCCTCCATGCTTTTTGTTATGCTCCACAAATAAGTGAAACCATATGATAATTGACTCTCTCTGCTTGACTTATTTCACTCAGCATAATCTCTTCCAGTCCCGTCCATGTTGCTACAAAAGTTGGATATTCGTCCTTTCTGATGGAGGCATAATACTCCATAGTGTATATGGACCACATCTTCCTTATCTATTCATCCGTTGAAGGGCATCTTGGTTCTTTCCACAGTTTGGCGACTGTGGCCATTGCTGCTATAAACATTGGGGTACAGATGGCCCTTCTTTTCACAACATCTGTATCTCTGGGGTAAATACCCAGGAGTGCAATGGCAGGGTCATAGGGAAGTTCTATTTTTAATTTCTTGAGGAATCTCCACACTGTTCTCCAAAGAGGCTGCACCAACTTGCATTCCCACCAACAGTGTAAGAGGGTTCCCCTTTCTCCACATCCACTCCAACACATGTTGTTTCCTGTCTTGCTAATTTTGTCCATTCTAACTGGTGTAAGGTGATATCTCAATATAGCTTTAATTTGAATCTCCCTGATGGCTAGTGATGATAAACATTTTTTCATCTACCCCTTTTTAACAGAAAATAAGAAGTCACTGCTTTTCATTGACCTAATACCTTTCTCCCTTCCTTAAATAAGCTAGTTGGCAAATAACAAGTCTGGACCTTAGCAGGTTTGGATAAGCTAGCTGATGGGGTATGCGCTCTGTTTCATTAACCATTATTCATCAATTTTGTTCTCTTCCTTAGCAGGCCTCAAGTCCTGCATTGCTACTTAATAAGCTGAATTTATGCTCCTGGAATCACCAATGTATAATCTCACCTTTATTGCTGACCTGATTTTATCTGACATATAAAATAGAGGGGGAAATGCTTGAGCAAATGGGAAGCTACTGAGCAATTAAATGGTTTCAGAGTTGAAAATGCAAACAAGCAGCTGTTACGTAGAAACATTTTGTTGGTTTTTCTAAATGAAGCATTTCTTTTTACTAATTTGGACTAAATAAAAGATGTGGTAACTAATTGCAAGATCCTTGATTTTACTTTCAGGAAAGTGACAACCATTCTATAGAGGATGAATGTGAAGCCTAAATCATGTAAAATGGCTATTTTCGTGTACTTCCTCAAAAGGCAGTGCTTTCATTATATTTGAAAGTTTGACTTGAATGTAAATTCTAAGGCTGAATCAATTAATAAAAAATATGCATTTTATATGAAATTGCAGTACTCAGGAAAAGGAGGAAGATGACTTATAAATATCAAATTAATGGAAACTACTTATTTATTTATAGAGAAGAAACTCATAAAACCAAACTTATAATCCCTTATTTACTTAAAAAGATCAATTTTCCTCATCCAAACATGCTCAGATAACATTACCTTAAAATGTTTTTCTGCAAGAAAATATTTTGTGCAATCTTAAATGCAAGCACTTCTACATATCCATCATCCTAAAAAGAGAGTGGTTACCTTTCTGAAAAGATTAAATAAAAATTGGGTTGTCATGATCTTTATCTAATCTGCACCCTGCTTGTTGACACGTCCTGAAAGAGGGGCACAAACAAGGAAGGATACAGTCCTTGCTCTTAAGTGGCTTATAGTCAAATTAAAAAGTCAAGTCATCAACAAAGACAATGAAATTATTGATGTGCAGATGAAAAAGTGACTTACAAATACAAATAAAAGAGAGGTGATAAGACCATGGCGACTGATGTTTAAATGAGTCATAGAAAATGGGATGCCTGGGTGGCTCAGTGGGTTGGGCTGCTGCCTTCGGCTCAGGTCATGATCTCAGGGTCCTGGGATCGAGTCCCACGTCGGGCTCTCTGCTCGGCGGGGAGCCTGCTTCCCTTCCTCTCTCTCTCTGCCTGCCTCTCCATCTACTTGTGATTTCTCTCTGTCAAATAAATAAATAAAATCTTTAAAAAAAAAAAAAGAAAAGAAAATGGAGCAGGATTTTAGATGAGGGAGAAGTCAAGGTAGTTGGGTAACCTACAAAAATCCATTTTACTTCCTTGATTTCAACTGCTGTATTTACAAAATGAAAGCCATGGCTATCACGGATGTTATATAAGGTCTATTCTAACTCTAAAGTCTGGGCTCTTATCATTGACTATGAAAAGCTTAATAAAGAAAGATGATAAAACAGTAGTTTAGCTGAGACTTGCTGAATGTGATCTGACCAGACAAGAGACATCATAAAGATATTCCCTGAAAGGGGAACTGAGTAAGGCAAGATATAAAGATAGGTACCCCAAGGTATAATTAATTAGAATTCATTGAGACAGAATCAGCATTTTTTCCTGTTTTTCTGATTGTGAAGACACATATTAGGTTATTTTTTTTCTTTGACTATAATAAAACTATGAGATACCTAGTCTTCATCCCCCCAATAACAACGAACTTTATGGCATTGGAAAGTGGCTCTGAATAGACTTCCAGCAATTTCCCATTAAATGAACTGTAGATTCCTTAAAGTAAGACACACAAAAAAAATCCCAGAACCTGTATATTCACAATGGATCTCAGGTCAGATCTATTAATTTGTGGTTTTTCTATTTGAAAGTTAAAATGAGGAAAGAAAAATGCAAGACCTAGACTGATCAGAATCTTTCTCTATTCAGGAGAGGTGCCAGGTCTTAGTCTTTATTAAATTTCTTGTCATTTGATGAATTAAATATAATTATAATGAACTCACTTGGGATTTGATTATAATCTGTGGAATTTTTCTTTCCAATTATATAGCTTCATATTAACTCTTAAATGTAAATGTGTAACCTTTCTCTAAAAGACTAGAAACTCACATTCCTCTGAGCATTTTACAGGATTGTTACTTGAAAGGATCTTGGAGACTGCACAAAGATTCTCATTAAATCTGACAACAGCACTCGGAAGCAGGTAAGTGGCCCCAATTATCATTCTTTTGGCATAGTTTGGCAGTTCCAAATCCAGACCCATCCTAAAATAATACCAAGTGGTCTGTTGATTTTATCTTTTCCTCATGCTCCTGTTGGTCAAGGGAAAGCCCATATTCACTTTCCATTCAGTAACTAGAAGCTTGTTCTTAGTCACTGAAGGAAAAAAGTAACCAGTGATAGCTGTGGGAAGAGCCTGGCTCTGTCATCTCGCCAAATGACTTGTTAATCTTGGGTCTCATGTACCATGGCAATGAAAACAGCTGAGTAAGTTCTGAATGGCTGTATGGACACATGAAGAAAGAGTTTATAGCAATCCTTCAGTGTCACAAGATATTTAGGGAAGACTTGGTTTATGTGTTTCCTCATTCATTCATTCATTCATTCATTTTAATTTTGGCTTATCACGTCAAAGGTTTGGATAGTATATCTATTAGACAATCTGTGAAAACATTTTGTAATGTTATTTTCAGCAAACTTATAAATTGCATTTTATTTTCCAGAAACTTCTTTTCGTGAATCTAGGCCCATTAGAGGTCAAGCTCTCTTCACTGTCTGAATTTGAACTTAAAGATTCACTCTGCGCATTTATTCATGCCACAACAACATGCCAAGCCTTGTGCTAGGCAGTATGAAGAATACAGAGGTGTAAGTCCTCAGTAGCGGCCTCAGAAAGTTCAATGTACTGGGGGGAACAGACCAATTTTTAAACACATAATCATATAGTAGGATTAAAAAAACTCAATAAAGTATGTACAGATTGTTATGGGAACCCAAAGGATAGAGTATTCTTAAGTCAGTAGGTTAAGAAAGGCCACTCCTCTGGAGGTAAAATTCATACTGTATTGTATGTGTTGTGGAGCATGACAGAGTGGCAATATTTAAAGCAAATACCTAGAAAGGCTTTCATGAGAAGGTAGCACATAAGTTGATCCTCGAAGGAACAGTACCAATTTGTCACCCAGAGAATTAGACAATTAGAATTTGTCACCTGGCAAATATAGTGTGTTCACAGACTGGAATGTGTGAAAGAACACGGCCCATGTGTTGAATGGCAACTCAAGTGTTTGGAAATGTCCCCAGAGATGAAAATGATGATGTCCCAGGAAGAAGGAATAGCACAGAAGCAGCACGATGAGGGAGAACATGGCGTAACAGAAAGTAGCAAGAAGCGTCCATGGCTGTAAAGTTATGTGTGTGAAGTGTGACAAAGCAGTCTTTCCTTTCATGAGAAGAGGAAGGGCCTTGTGTGCTATGTTAAGAACTTGGCTTTAAAATACATCTGTATTTGAATGGTTTGCAAAAGCCAAGATTCCTTTTGTTGTCAGAGAACATGAGGGCTACTTACTGAAGAGTATGGGAACTGTTCAAGGAATTTTTACGAAGGAAAACCATTTGGTCAAAATCCTATTGTTCATGTGGAGAGTGAATAGGGGGGCAAAAAAGAGAAAAGGGCTGGAGGAGCATGTGAAGATCAGGGGCGTAAATCTGTATTAGAGTCTAAGTGACCTACACCAAAGTCTCAGCTTCTCCCCATGTATGACCTCATGCAAACTACTTTGAAACCTGTTTCCTTGGGTGTAAAATGGATCTTACGGCAATCATCACCTTGCATGGCTAATGTGATAATTAAGTGAAATAACATTATCACCAAGAATGAAGGAAAATGGATGGATTGAATGGATAGTTATCAATTAGGAGGATGTGTGTGTGTGTGTGTGTGTATAATGAATTCAATAATGTTTGATAGCAACAGTAAGATATGTCTATGCAAAGTAATCTAATCATGGGGCATTATGGAGAAAATGCATTACTCTAATGTACATACAGATATTATCCCTCCAAATATTGTGGAAATTGATAATTACATCAATTTCTGGTCTATTTAAGTTCATTCTTACTAGGCAATTTTTAAAAGATTTTATTTATTTGAGAGAGGGAGAGGGTGATCACAAGTAGGCAGAAAGGCAGGCGGACTGTGGAAAGAACCAAGATGCCCTTCAATGGACGAGTGGATAAGGAAGATGTGGTCCATATACACTATGGAGTATTATGCCTCCATCAGAAAGGATGAATACCCAACTTTTGTAGCAACATGGACGAGACTGGAAGAGATTATGCTGAGTGAAATAAGTCAAGCAGAGAGAGTCAATTATATGGTTTCACTTATTTGTGGAGCATAACAAATAGCATGGAGGACAAGGGGAGTTAGAGAGGAGAAGGGAGTTGAGGGAAATTGGAAGGGGAGTTGAACCATGAGAGACTATGGACTCTGAAAAACAATCTGAGGGTTTTGAAGGGGTGGGGGGTGGGAGGTTGGGGGAACCGGGTGGTGGGTATTAGAGAGGGCACGGATTGCATGGAGCACTGGGTGTGGTGCAAAAACAATGAGTACTGTTACGCTGAAAATTAAAAAAAAAGAACTTAATGATAATTTAAAAAAAAAAGAAAGGCAGGCAGAAATAGAGGGTGAAGCAGGCTCCCTGCTGAGCTGAGAGCCTAATGAGGGGCTCGATTCCAGGACCTTGAGATCATGACCTGAGCCAAAGGCAGAGGCTTAACCCATTGAGCCACTCAGACACCTCACTAGATAATGTTTGATTAACATTTTAGCTATTGCTCTCCCAATAGTATTAAGATAGGTATCCATAAAACATTACTATCCAAAGGAGAAATTATTGCAATGGTGAATGCATCTTGGTTAAACCATGGCCCAGGGTTTGAGGAACTGACCCTCAAGCTAAATAAGGGAGGAATGCCTTTTTACACTTTTCACACATTCAACCACTTACTATTCATTTGTCTAGGTTTTACTACTCCCAGCACAGTATGCATTAGGTGCCCAATCAATATCCATTGAATAGAAGAAAGTATATGCCTCCTTCTGTAGGTAAATCTTTCATGTATACTCTAAAATTATATTCTAATACTATAAATACTTCTTCTTGGGTCAGTCCCATGGACCAGCCAATCTTTGATTTTTGCCTCTGGCAAAGACAGTAAGACATATTGTAGAAAGGCCCACGGCTTCCATTAACTTGTTTAGATACATTGAAACTCTTCATATTTTTAGATAATGTTCCCTCCTGGGTCAAACTTCTCAAAGCTGTGCTTCCTGCTGAGTAAAAGAGAACTTCAGTATGAATTTATTTTATTGATGCTAACACTGCTTGCTTTAATGTTTTGGCCACTGTCAGTTCCAAAGCTTAATCAACACACATTGTTTTTCTCTAACAACCAGTGCCATTAACGTAGCTATGGAAAAAAAATCTACTTAAAGATGCAAAACTTGACTCTTCAGTGGGTAACCCCCATGTTCACTGACAACAAAGGGAATCTTGGCTTTTGCAAAGTACTGAGTAACAGCTTGAATCAAATCAAAATAGAGGCCATAAAGAAATCCCTTTCAACCCTCATTACTCTAGGAAGGGCTAATGAAAATAGCTGCTGTTAATATTTGCTCTCATTTAAAAGAGAAACACATGAAACTGAACATAAAAGAGACCTGTGTCTGCACGATGGGAAGTGCTTACATAATTGGAAATACCCAGCTGTTTGGTATCATTAGACAAAACTTCTATATACTAGATGTCCGTAATTCTTATGTACATAGATGTTTGGCACAGGGTGGACGTAGACAATACACATCTGTTTTCATGGAAAAGCACAACTGTAAGACATTAGAATAGTGAAGAACCCATCAGTTGACCTGGAGCATATTTGAACATCATTGTCACTTGCAGAAACACTTGAGTGACTTTAAATAGTAGCAGCTCATTACCCCTAGCCGCCGGGTTGATGAATGTTCTACAGCTGCTGTGTTCAACGAAACTTAGCCCAGGTGTGAGAAAATAAAACACAATCAAGCTTTGGACACTTTGCCCAGACGTTATAAAATAATTATACTATCTAAATAGGTAAGAAATGATCCCCCATATGTAAAGGTGATGAAGGCAGAAATTACCAATAGACATTCTATGTGAAAAGCAGATTATGATGTCAGCTTTCAAAATATCTTGGGAATTATCTGAAGAGATGTCAATACCGGCAGAAACCAATGCATATCTCTTTTAGGACCCTTTGTAGGAGTCCTTTGGAGTGGTTTTGAAAAAATGTTATTTGGACTTTTTGTTTCCTTTGATAAAGGAAACAGATTCATAGTTAAGGATGAAGACTTGGAAGTGGGTATAAATTAAAGTGTGTCTTTTGAATTTCTATGTCTGAAGGAGTTCATGGTAAAGCCACATTTTAACCTTCAAAAATATTTTAAAATCATAATTCAAGAGTCAAAATTGTATCTGTTGCATAATATATAAGTACTTAGAAGAAATGATGGTCTTGCACCAGGAAAGGACCATGAAGAGTATTTCAGAGGAAAGTAATGGGTGTTAAAAATCTCCTGCCTTTACTGCCTGGCACTTTATAGATCCTCACTATAAAGATGCATTACTGTGTCACTAGACAATGATTCTAATGATCTGGTAGAATTCTTCATACAATGGATCGTCTATACTTTAAATGATGAGGGCATGAAAAAGCTTAAAATTCATGTCAGAGGCTGGATGCCTCAGTACCATTAGGAATTTGTTGAAGTATCTCATGCAAACGCTCTTATACTAAATGTTGGTACTGCAGTGACCACTCTGAAAAAGCTAAGCCATATTGTTCTTTCTTATCCAATGAATCTAATCAAAGAGAACAACACAATAGGAAGATTTTTATCTTCCTATTGTAGCAAGATCAATGTAGCAATCTCTGTAGCAAGATTTTTCATCTTTTTCTTAGGGTCATTACTTAGTATGAACAGTGCCCAAGGAAGAGAAGCCAACTCCCACAAACCTCCAGATAGACTTCCTTACTTTTGAATTCTTTTTCTCCCTTTTGGTATGTCTCTTTGATGTTCCAGAGCCTAAAGAGCTGCTCAGGGTGGAAATTGGTATGTTATTTTTGACTCACAGAAGTATAAAATATCACAAATGGGAATTCTATTAATGATTACACACATTTATGTTTGCTTGGGAGTGGGGACTGGAGGGAATGTTTCCTATATTGGAAAATGCCCTACTTAAAGAACTGAAAATTCTAAGACACCATTATCTCATTCAGCATGTTAAGTGATACAGAACTTAATAAACACAGAAGCATTCCACTCCATCTGAAGAGGGTACTGCTTAGTGCAAAGTATTACTTCTGTTGAAAAGCCATTTTTTTTCTATATAGAAATGAACATAACATACTTGGTTAGTTCCGAGCAGTAAAAAGTAGAAGAGGATATTTCCTGCTTTGTTTTATTTTTTTTCTAAAGATTTTTTATTTATTCATTTGAGAGAGAGAGAGTCAGAGGGAGAGGGAGAAACAGATTTCCCGCTAAGCCGGGTGCCTGATGTGGGGCTTGATCCCACACATGACCCCAGGGAATCATGAACTGAGCAGAATGCAGACGCTTAACCAACTGAGCCACCCAGGAGTCCCACTTACTCCCTTGTATTAAAAAAAAAAGTTGTCTAAAAATAAATCTGAAGAGGCTATCATTATGCTGTTGAATTAATATGTACGATTCCTCCACTACTCCCTTTCCCTATCCAATATTCTAGCTAAACTGATTTAGTCTCTATCTTCCTTGCATAATCCACTATGTTCAGCTCCTCATTCTTCACACAATCCAACAAATGTTTAATACTTATTAAGTGCAAAGCACTTTCCAAGGTGTTGCAGATTTAGTACAAAACCAAAAGATAAAAACTTTTGCCCTCCTCCAACTCATTCTGGTTGGGGAGAGACAGATAATAAAAACAATAGTCCTGGCCCAAGCCTTTTCCTCAGCCCCTCAGCATGAAAGCTGGTAACAGGCTTAGAGATTATCAAGGGAACTATAACATAGAACCCTTGAAACAGGAAATTCTATAACTGCCTTCAGACCCTTTGGGGCCCCTGGATACGTCTTTGAGTCCTTGTCTGCTACAATGTTGCAGACACCTCTTTATTGCATCTCAACAGTAGTAAAAATAACTTATTAATATCATCATACAATACAAAAGCCATGGCTGAACTACATATAGTTCGAAGTGCTTTCGATAGATTAATGAATGTAATTGCCACTGTGACCTTATGTGGTAAGTAGAAAAATCATTATTTCCATTTTCAGATGAGGAAGGTACAGACACCTTTAATAACTCCACAAGATCACTCCACAAGGAAGAGGTAGAACGCATAATCTTAATCACACACAATATGCTGCCCATAGCGGTGTGCTGGCAAATATTCAAAACCTGGCTTTCTTGGGCAGGGGAGGGAAGTGACTGATTTATAGCATTTGTTGATTTCTATGGTGCTTTCAGTCTGCCAACTGGATGTTAACTGGCTCAAAAATTTCCCCAAAAT